>NC_052156.1:129759744-130059744 GCF_902713615.1 Scyliorhinus canicula
AGGTTGGGTGGATTGGCCATGATAAATTGCCCTTAGTGTCCAAAATTCTATGATCTGTGATTAACCTATGACAAAAAAGTTCGGCACAACATCGTGGGCCGAAGGGCCTGTTCTGTGCTGTATTTCTCTATGTTCTTATGTATGTTTTCCCACTGTTTATGTCAAGCTGACAGGCCTGTAGTTTCCTGGGTTATCCTTTGCCCCTTTCTTAAACAACAGCATCACATTTGCTATCCTCCAGTTCCCGGGTACTAATCCTGTGTTCAGAGAGGTCTGGAAAACGTCTGCCAAAGGCTCCACAATATACTCCCTTACCTCACTCAGCAATCTAAGAAGCATCTCATCTGTACCTGGTGACTTCTCTACCTGGCATGCGCTTTAATGGAAGCTCTGGTCAAAGAAACACATCCAGTGGCAATCTAAGGAATCTGGGAGATGTGTCCTGGCATGGTTGGCATGGAATCGGGAGAGAAAGAATCACTGGAGTGGGGCCTACTGGTGACATTCTATTTGTGATTTTACTGGAAACTGAGAGAAGTGCATTCTGATGGTCACTTGTTATGACCTGGCAAAACAGGAAGAAACAGACCTATTGGAAGCTGAGAGTAATTCTTGTGAAAAACTCTGTGGGCCGCATGACTTAAAGTATAACCGTGACATGGAATTAAGGAGAGTATATGTTTTCTGTGGTTTAGTGTATTTGTTACCTACTAAGTACAGTGGTGTTTAGTTGAGGTTGCTTCCAGTTGGTTTGTTGTAAAAGTCTTAAAACTTGAAATGCTGTGTAATTCCTTCAAAGTGGCATTTTGGAATTCAAATCTCTAAGGTGTTCATAATAATTTCTACACCATTGGCAACTTGGAAATTAGAAGAGCGCATGGGATGAGGGGGAAGTTGGATGTGACAAGGAGGATGAGGTGTGAGGATCCCAGCACCTTTGATGGTTTCAGCACTTTGCTGTGTATGACCTCATCAATCTACTTCTCAATAATCATCAGCAACACCTCCTCCAAGGGAGTCGGGACATGGGTCAGTGCCTGCCTGCCCCCAGTTGTGCACCTTCTTGTTTTGCATGAAAGAGGGAGAAGTTTGTCAGGTAGTGTCATCCAATTTGTTTATCCAATGAGGTTGTCATAGTTGAAAAGATAGCGGGCAAGCTGTGAGATGTGAAGCTCACAGTAGTGCTAAGTGTTTGAGGCTGCAGTGCAACATGTGAAGGTCATGTATGAGTTCTGATTGACAGAAATCTGTGGTAGATGTGTGATGGGGTGTGGTAAATTGGACAGTGCCTGAGTCTAGTGATGCAGCTGGTGTGACATGGCATTTGGACACCCAATCACTGATCTTGACCACTCATTTGAGGTAATTAAACATGGTGTAGGTGTCCAGGTCCTGGGAGGCTTTATCTCCATGACTATCTACTCCCAATGCCTTCTAAATATGTTTCTGGAGGGCCTCCTGGCCACCTGCATATATAGGACATCTCTCCACCATGTCCTTCCGCGCAACATTCGAGAAACAGAGCCTGAACTCTCCCATGTTGTGCCTTTCTTCAATATTTCCCAGGTCACAATCCTGTATGACTGTCACACCCACTGCAGTCACAATGCAACTTTCCTTTAAGAAGTAGTCTAGCTATACGTGGCATTAGCCAATCACATTATTGACCTCCCTGTTCAGGTGTCTAAGCAATTAACAGTGTGGCTAGCACTGGCAAGCATGCAAAATGGCTGAAAGCACCAAGTTGGTGTTACAATCAACAGGCAGAGGTCCATCACACATCCCAATGCCTGTCTTGGGGCTATTGCATTTGGGCCCCTTTGACTCTGAATTCACATCATGGCATAAAAGTGCAAGAAGTCTAAATGAACTTGGTTAAAAATTCTCCCCCTGCTACTTTACAGATTATTTCCCTCATTCATAATAAATGTATGAACATCTGTCATAAAGTATCCCCCAGGATTGTGACTTGAGGAGGGGAAGAATAGAAATTGGAGCCGGGTAGAATCTGTAAATGTAATCAGGCAGTTGCAGAAATTCAATATAAATAGTTAAGGACACTTAGACCGTCACTTATAATGGAGTGGCAATTGAGTCGGATTGCATTTTCTGGGTAAGTTTGCGATTTTAATTGTATTTTCAAATAGTTCCCAGTGCAGGGCTATTGCCCAGTGGAAAGTTTGCAGTTCCCAGGCAATTGCCATGAAAACCATACCTCAGAATCTCTGGGGAGCCAGGGTGGGGATGGTTTTCAGGGTGGGTGAGGTGTCCCACCCAAATATGACATCCTGGAGCTCGGAATTTACGGCCCACAGCTTCATGTTGTTAGAAAATTGAATAGTACACTTGGGGGGAGGTATAGAATTCAGCACAATGCAACTGCAATTGAATGTTTATGAAGATTCAACACAATTTCCTTGTTTTTGCACCTGCCTATTTCTTGTAAAGACTATACCAACAAAATGGAAGGACGGTGAAAAGTGGGAAAATCGACCGTGGATATCTAAGAAAATAAGGGAGTGTATCAAATTGAAGGAAAAAGCATACAAAGTGGCAAAGATTGGTGGGAGACTACAGGACTGGGAAATCTTTAGGGGGCAACAGAAAGCTACTAAAAAAGCTATAAAGAAGAGTAAAATAGAGTATGAGAGTAAACTTGCTCAGAATATAAAAACAGACAGTAAAAGTTTTACAAATATATAAAACAAAAAAGAGTGGCTAAGGTAAATATTGGTCCTTTAGAGGATGAGAAGGGAGGTTTAATAATGGGAGATGAGGAAATGGCTGAGTAACTGAACAGGTTTTTTGGGTCAGCGACTGATAGAAATGAGGCTATGACAGGTGAGGACCTTGAGAGGATTGTTATCACTAAGGAGGTAGTGATGGGCAAGCTAATGGGGCTAAAGGTAGACAAGTCTCCTGGCCCTGATGGAAAGCATCCCAGAGTGTTGAAAGAGATGGCTAGGGAAATTGCAGATGCACTAGAGATGATTTACCAAAATTCACTAGACTCTGGGGTGGTCCCGGTGGATTGGAAATTAGCAAACGTGACACCACTGTTTAAAAAGGAGGTAGGCAGAGAGCATGAAATTATAGGCCAGTGAGCTTAACTTCGGTTGTAGGGAAGATGCTGGAATCTATCATCAAGGAAGAAATAGCGAGGCATCTGGATAGAAATTGTCCCATTGGGCAGACGCAGCATGGGTTCATAAAGGGCAGGTCGTGCCGAACTAATTTAGTGGAATTTTTTGAGGACATTACCAGTGCAGTAGATAACGGGGAGCCGATGGATGTGGTATATCTGGATTTCCAGAAAGCCTTTGACAAGGTGCCACACAAAAGGTTGCTGCATGAGATAAAGATGCATGGCATTAAGGGTAAAGTAGTAGCATGGATAGAGGATTGGTTAATTAATAGAAAGCAAAGAGTGTGGATTAATGGGTGCTTCTCTGGTTGGCAATCAGTAGCTAGTGGTGTCCTTCAGGGATCCGTGTTGGGGACCAAGGGCAATGTGTCCAAGTTTGCAGATGACACTAAGATGAGTGGTAAAGCAAAAAGTGCAGAGGATACTGGAAGTCTGCAGAGGGATTTGGATAGGTTAAGTGAATGGGCTAGGTTCTGGCAGATGGAATACAATGTTGACAAATGTGAGGTTATCCATTTTGGTAGGAATAACAGCAAACGGGATTATTATTATTTAAACAATAAAATATTAAAGCATGCCGCTGTGCAGAGAGACCTGGGTGTGCTAGTGCATGAGTCACAGAAAGTTGGTTTACAGGTGCAACAGGTGATTAAGAAGGCAAATGGAATTTTGTCCTTCATTGCTAGAGGGATGGAGTTTAAGACTTGGGAGGTTATGTTGCAATTGTATAAGGTGTTAGTGAGGCCACACCTCATTGTGTTCAGTTTTGGTCTCCTTACTTGAGAAAGGACGTACTGGCACTGGAGGGTGTGCAGAGGAGATTCACTAGGTTAATCCCAGAGCTGAAGGGGTTGGATTCCGAGGAGAGGTTGAGTAGACTGGGACTGTACTCTTTGTAATTTAGAAGGATGAGGGGGGATCTTATAGAAACATTTAAAATTATGAAGGGAATAGATAGGATAGATGCGGGCAGGTTGTTTCCACTGGCGGGTGAAAGCAGAACTAGGGGACGTAGCCTCAAAATAATTCTCAAAAATCAAAATAGATTTAGGACTGAGTTTAGGAGGAACTTTTTCACCCAAAGGGTTGTGAATCTATGGAATTCCTTGCCCAGTGAAGCAGTTGAGGCTCCTTCATTAAATGTTTTTAAGGTAAAGATAGGTAGTTTTTTGAAGAATAAAGGGATTAAGGGTTATGGTGTTCGGGCCGGAAAGTGGATCTGAGTCCACAAAAGATCAGCCATGATCTCATTGAATGGCGGAGCAGGCTCGAGGGGCCAGATGGCCTACTCCTGCTCCTAGTTCTTATGTTCTTAATCCGAAACACTTTATTTGCAACCTTATCAATATTTCCTGCCACATTCAAAGATTTATGTGTGTGTGAACGCTCGGGTCTCTGTGTTGCTACTTCCTTTCCAAACTTGTATGTGTTAGTTTGTATTGCTCTTCTCGTTCTCCCTCCCAACATGCAGCACATCCACATCTTTCTGCACTCAATGGGCTTCAGGATTGTGTTTGGAGAGTTCTTTGTGTATTTCTTGACTTTTCTTTCAGGAACAAGTTAAATTGTAAAATGTTTGACAAACATTTACACCAACTAGTAGATTGCCAGAGCAGTGTTTGGGATGAAGTCACCCAGGATATATATTTGAATTTCCTCCATCAACTGATCTTATTTTAAAATGAATAATAATTCAGTAAAATGAAAATAATATTGGACATCTTTAGTTTTTAGCTTTCTCCGTTCATTGCGTTGGGTTCCCAGCTGTCAACTGGTGGTGCAGAAATGCTGAGAACTTTACTTCATTAGAGATTTTGAAACTATTAAATGTGAATTAATTCAACTGCAGCATAATGTCCTTGAATGTGTTTGAAATGTATTAATATTTCTCAGTAGCATTGAATGCAAACTATCTAATTAAATCTTAAACTTAAACACAAGCCCAATTTGATTACTAAATATAAATCAGTTCCTGTGTTGGGTTAGAAGATATTCTCTTAATTGCTGCAATCGACTCAATTAAATTCTATGACCTCTATAGTGTGCATTAATTATACTGCTGTTACATTGTTACTTCCCCCCAAATAATATTGGCTTAGATATTAATCTTGAAGAAAGAATAATCCTTGTCTGAATATTACTAATTAAAAGATATTTCCTGTTCATTTTTATTTATCACCTTTCCCTTCTTCTTGAGAGCTTTATCCTCTGTTGTACTTTTAATTTTGATTACATTTCCTCCACTCTTGCTACTGCTTAATGTACTGGATTATATTCTAATATTGCTGCTATTCTTCTACAGGCTTGACTGCTCGCACTCTGTTTTAATCAGTTAATTGTGAGAATCGGATGGGGAACAGCTTCTTTGCTGACATTACTGGGCCACAATTTGAATAGACCACAAAATGAAGCAGTTGTCGACTGGACATGTGCACCTGGACTGGACATAGATTCATGGAATCCCGACAGGGTAGAAGGAGGCCATTTGGCCCATCGAGGCCAAATATGGACCCAATCCCCCACCCTATCCCCGTAACTCCACCTAACCTGCACATCTTTGGACACTAAGGGGCAGTTTAGCATGGCCAATCCACCTAACCTGCACATCTTTGGAAACCCACACAGACACAGGGAGAATGTGCAAACTCCACACGGACAATCAGCCCAGGCTGGAATTAAACCAGGTCCCTGGTGCTGTGAGGCAGCAGTGCTATCCACTGTGCCACTGACTAGTAACAGCTCCATTCTAACCCAAGATGACAACAGCTCCGCATGCGGTATCTTTTCTAGGTGGTGTGGGACAGCAATAGACCCTTTGTGCACTTTGAGAAGGAAGTTAGTTTGGGAATTAAGTTCTTGATCTATTGCCATGGTGATTGCAGCTGTGACTCAATTAAACGTTATCAGTTGCAGTGAGCCTCATCTCTCCCAACAAAGCTGTCGGCTGTTGATAGCTCCATAACATTTCTCCGATTGCAATGTTTTTGTGTGTGGGGAACATTCTGGATTGCAATGGGACTTCTCCATCCCTGTAAAAAATTGACAGAATCCTCCACTCACAAGGGTGGAATTTGTTGATCATTTGGGAGAGTGCCATTAACACTTCTCACAAACATGACTAGTCATGCAACTTGCCAGGTTTGGTTTTAAACTTGCTCGACTCATCGCGTTCATTCAATAATACTCAATAAAAACACCTTCCATTTATATAGTGCTTTCATCATAGTTTCACAGGCAAATATTGACACGAAGCTGAAGAAGAAGACATCAGAACAAGTGATCAAATATTTTTGTGCCTTAAAGAAGGCAAGAGAAGTGGAGGTGTGAAGAGATTTGCAGTGGGTATTTCAGAGTTCGGGTTCAAGAGTGAAGCCAAGCAAGTGCGAGGTGCGCAAGAGGCCAGACCTGGGGGTAGACAAGAGTTCTCAGAGTGTAATTAGACATGGAAGAGTTATAATAAGAAAGGGGGCGGGGATGGGGTCGAGGCCAGGGAGAAATTTACAAACGATGGTCAGAATTAATAATTGAGACCTCGGTTTGTGAACACAGTGGTGGTAGGTAAATTGAACATGGCGCGCGTGAGGAGACAGAGAGCAGAGTTTTGGACGATTGCATGTTTATAGGTAATGGGAGTGATGGGCGTATGGGGAGTGGGGAGTGGGGGGTGTGGGGGAGGTGGTGTTGGGAGCTCATTTTCTTTGCTTTAACTTTTCATGGCTGGGATTCTCCAAGCCCGCGGCGGTTCAGAGAATTGCCGTTGACACCGAAAATTCCCGCCACGTCAAGGGCCGTTGAAAGTGGCCCCCGCGGTTATTCTCCACGGTCGACCGGCCGAGTTCTCATTGAGTTTCGCCAGCGTGGTTCACAGATGGGCCGGGATTCTCCAAAATCTCGGCTGTGTTCATGCCGGCGTAAATACCGGAGTTTTCACGTCGGCGTCAATGGGCCTCTAAGCCCAGCGATTCAGTGGCCCACAGGAGGCCAGCACGGCACCGGAGCTGCGTGCAGCATGCGTACGGCGGCCGTTTCAACGACGGCGCATGCTAATGGAGGCTGTTTCCACGCCGGCGACGCGCAACATGGCTGATGAACAATCAATTGACACAGAACATAGATAAAGTCCGAACGATAGGCTTTAATACACAACAAGTGTACCCGGCAGCAGACGTACAGAAGAATGGCAGACTGCCGGGGAACACGGTTTCTTATGCCCCACCTCGTAGGCGGAGCTACCTACCTCTCAGCCAATCGGCTGAGAGGCACATGACATATCTGGGCCAATGGGCAGCGAGTCCTCTGCACCAATTGCAGCTCACACTTCCAGGTACCATAATACCCCTAGTCATACTATCACAATGGCATAGCGACACAGTGGGCCCGCGCGGTAAAAGGTAGGCCCCCCCTCAGATCGCACGTGCCCGCTGAACGGTAGCCCCCGATCGCAGGCCTGGCCATCGTGGAGGCCCACCCCGGTGTCTGATACCCCCCCCCCCCCCCCCCCCACCAGGATGGCCACCGTGGTCACGGGTCCGAGCTCCCACCGGGTGCTACCATATGTGAACCACGCCGGCGGGAACTCGGCCGTTCAAACACGGAGAATCGCCGTGGGGGCCTCTTTCAATGGTCCCAGACTGGCACTGTCAATGGTCCCCAATTGACCCCGTGCGCACGTCTTGCGCCAATTCTCCGGTTGGTGGAGAATTGCGTCCCAGCGCGGAGCGGCGTGGCGGAAATTCTCGGCGTCAACAGCGATTTTCCGACCCGGCGTGGGCTCTGACAATCCAGGCCATGGTACCATCTGGCGGGATCTTGGAACCGCAGCCATTAGTCGTCCTGGTTGGGGGGGGGGGGGGAGAGGGGGCGGGTGTATCAGACTCCGGGGGGGGGGCATCCACGGGGACCATTGAAAGAGGCCCCCGCGGCGATTCTCTGTGTTTGAACGGCCGAGTTCCCGCCGGCGTGGTCCACATATGGTAGCACCCGGTGGGAGCTCGGACCCGTGGCCACGGTGGCCATCCTGGTGGGGGGGGTGGGGGTATCAGATGCCGGGGTGGGCCTCCACGATGGCCAGGCCTGCGATCAGGGGCTACCGTTCAGCCAGGCCCGCGATCGGCGGCTACCGATCGGCGGGCGAGCACGATCTGGGGGGGGGCAACCTTCTTCCGCGCGGGCCCACTGTGTTGTTATGCCATGTTTGCAGCACTGCCGTGGAAACGGGCATCACACGCATGTGCCGGCGCGAAAACGGCCACCACACACATATGCCTGTGCGGAAACGGCCGCCACACGCAGGTGTGGACCTGCTCCGGCAGTGCAGGGCCTCGTATTGGCACCAGAGCTGCGTGGAGCACTCCGGCACCGTGCTGGCCTTCTGCGGGCCACTGAATCGCTGGGCCAAGAGGCCCATTGACGCCGGCGGGAAACACTCCGGTGTTTACGCCAGCGTCAACACATAGCCAGGAATTTGGGGAATCCCGGCCCATATTTTTCAACTAGATTTAATCCAATTACATTTAATACCACTATGATTTTGTTTGTCTGTTCAGTGCATGTGTGTAGGTTATAACTTTGTGTTCTGCTGGCTAGTTTTCTTGAAAATCTTCTAGTGAATGTTTCAGCAGAAAGGCAGGGGCTGTGTTGGATAATGTTATTGGATTGGATTTGTTTATTGCCACGTGTATAGAGGTGGATATTGGCAGTCCTTGTGAAGGAGAGGATTATGGGGTTGGAAGCTCAGCTTGGTCGACCAGAATGTTAAGATTGTGAACAATATGGCTTAGCTTGAGGCAGAAGGCAATTAAAATAAAATTGGTCTGTTTTTCCAGAAACAAATTCAGAAACCTTTCAGCTTTAGCAAGATAGGCTTTTCCCAATAGAGATCAAAGAAAATAAGGAATTACAGGAGATCAAACTCAGATAAATTATATATTTTCAAACTCTTCGTTCAATTAGCTCTCCACTACTTCCCTTCTTTTCATTAGTGCTAGAAGTGCTCAAATGAATCCTATTCCGCAATATCATTTTGCATAACTATGTTTAATATCAATGTTCAATACCATGTTTAATACCATTATTTAACACAGTTTTTAATTACTTGTTCAATACCAATGTTCGATGCTGTGTTCCACACAGTGTTCCATTCCATGCTCAATAGCAATGCCAGGATTCCCGGGTATTAGGGGCTGTACCAGGCTACTACCCTGCCCCCAACCACTCGGGGGGGGGGGGGGGGGGGGGGGGGCTCCAATGGCCTCCGAGGCTGCTGGAATGGCCACCACACCTGGTCTCAGCTTGTGGAGACAAACACAAATCGGCGCCTTGTTGAGGCCTCATCAGTGCAGTCTGGATTATCTGAACCATACCCAGTGAGGGCATGATCCAGATCGTGCCAGGTGCTGTGGGGCAGGTAGGCTCATGCAGTGTTGCGCCCGGCATGAAGCTAGTTTTGGGTCTCTCTCTCACGATGCACAGGCGCAACAAGACCAGCACCAGGCGCAATCGGGTGGCAAAATCACACCCCTTGTTTAATATCAATGCTCAATGCTATGTCCATTGGCCATGTCCAATACCATGTTCAACACCTTATACTTGTCCTTAGTGTTGGGTGGGGTTACTGGGTTACGGGGATAGGGTGGAAGTGTATTGACCTTGGCTAGGGTGCTCTTTCCAAGAGCTGGTGCAGACTTGATGGGCCAAGTGGCCTCCTTCTGCACTGTAAATTCTATGAGAAAAATACTGTGTTGCATGTTCAATACGAATGTTTGCTACCATGTTCAATGCCATTGTCCAATACCGTTTTCAATACCAATTGTCAACAATGTGTTCAATGCCAATGATCAATAATAATGTTCAATACCTTGTCACGGTAGCACAGTGGTTAGCACTGTTGCTTCACTGCACCAGGGTCCCAGGTTCAATTCCTGACTTGGGTCATTGTCTGTGCGGAGTCTGCATGTTCTCCCCGTGTCACACAAATTCCAAAAGATGTGCTGTTAGGTAATTTGGACATTCTGAATTCTCCCTCAGTGTACCCAAACAGGCGCTGGAGTGTGGCAACTAAGGGATTTTCACAGTAACTTCAGTGCAGTGTTAATGTAAGCCTACTTGTGACAATAATAAAGATTATTATCATGTTCAATAACGTGGTCAATACCAAAGTTCAAAACTTTGTTCAATACCAAATTTCAAAACTTTGTTCAATACCAATGTTCAATATTGTGTCCAATAATATATCCAATACCAAATTCAATAGCAATTTGCAATACCGTGTTCATATCAGTTTCAATATCAGAGTTCAATACTGTGTTCAGTACCATTTTTGTTACCCATGTTCAATATCTTGTTCAAAGTCCATGTTCTATAGCCATGTTCAATATGCATGTTCAATATAGTGTTCAATACCAATGTTCGATACTGAGTTGAAGCCTGTGTCTAATGCCAATGTTCAATACCGTGTTCAATAACCATGTTCAATACTGTGTTCAATAACCATGTTCAATACCAATGTTCATTCCATTTTCACTACGAATGTTCAAAACTGTATTTAATACTAATGTTCAACACCATGTCCTCTACAGTATCCAATACTGTGTTTAATAGCAATTTACAGAACTGTGTTCAATATCATGGTCAATGCTTAACAACAGTGTTCAATATTGTGATCAATATCATGTTCAATACCAATGTTCCATACAAATTTTCAATTCTGTGTTCAATATCCTGTCCAATACCATGTTCAGTACTGATATTCATTTCCGTGTCCAATTCTATGTTCAATAACCATGTTCAAAACCCATGTTCAGTACCCTGTTCAATATCGTATTCAATACCGTGTTCAATACTGTGTTCAATACTTTGTTCCATATCAATGTTCAATATCATATTTAATACCAATGCTCGGTACCATGTTCATTGCCCCTGCTCAATACCGTGTTCAATATCATGTTCAATGTCCTGTTCAGAACCTTGCTTAATACTGTGTTCAATACCTTGTACAAGACCCTGTTAAGAGATGTTTTGAATATGATGCTGAATAACATGGTACCCTGTCCAGTACCATATTCAATACTATGTTCAATACCATGTTCAATATTGTTTTGAATATCGGTGTTCAATACCAATGTTTAATTCCATGTTCAATATCATGTTCAGTACCAATGATCAACGCTGTGTTCCGTAGTATGTTCAATACCAATATTTGAAGCCATGTTCAATGCCATTTTTCAATTCCATTTTCAATACCATGGTTCAATAATATGTTCAATACCAATGATAAGAAATAATGTTCAGTACCACCCATGTTCATTACCATTCATGTTCATTACCAATATTCAAAAAACTGTTCAATACCATATTCAATAACAGAGTTCAATGGCCTGTGCAATAACCATGTTCAATACCAATATTCAATTCTGTCTTCAATACCAATGTTCAAAACCATGTTCGATGCCAATGTTCAATATCGTGTCCAATACCACATTCAATAGCAATTTACTATACCGTGTTCAATACCGTGATAAATATTGTGTTCAATACCATGTTCAGTACTTATGTTCAATAACGCGTTCAACAATCATGTTCAATATTGTGTTTAATACTGTATTGCATCCTGTGTTCAATACCAATGTTCAATACCCTATTCAATAACCTTGTTCAATACCATGTTCAATATCCATGTCCAATATCTATGTTCAATTCCCTGTTCAATACCGTATTCAATAACATAGTTCAATAACCTGTTCAATAACCATGTTCGGTACCATCGTTCAGTTTTGTGTTCAGTATACCACTCAGTAACCATGTTCAATAATGTGTTCAATGCCGTGTCGAATAACAATGTTCAGGATTGTGATAAATACTGCGTCCTATATCCTGTTCAGTACTGTTGCAGGAGAAAGTACAGTTATTCAGCTGTACTTTTCCACTCACGAGAAACCAGACGAAGATTCTTGGAGTTACAAATGAGGCCTTTATTACGATGCTATCGCACAGGCTAATGGAATTCTATGTTGGAACACCAGAGATCAGTGGTTCAAGAATTCTACCAACAGGTATACTTCCGATTCCGTTGCAAGAAATTAGCATATACCAATCATTTGTTTGCAATTATCTGTGCCCAATCATGATTAGGTTTACATCATGTATCGTATAAGAGAAACGACAAACCAATTACAATAAGTGCATGCCTATTTAATTCTAATACTCAATCAGGACAAAGACATGTACAGTTTAGCTCAGTGGGCGAGACAGCTGGTGTAATGCAGAACAAGGCCAGCAGCGTGGGTTCAACTCCCGTACCAGCTTACCCGAGCAGGCGCCGGAATGTGGCAACTAGTGGCTTTTCACAGTAACTTCATACTTGTGACCATAAAAGATTATTATTATTATTATTATTACAGAGTGTCTCCTAATCTTTATCAGCGGCTCCCCATTATCATGAATGTGCTAACCAATCACCCCTCCACTTCTTCTTCCCAAGGTAAAACTGCCCATTGCAATAACAATTCTGTATGATTATGTCTTTGACACCAGTACAAAAATGGAAAATAGATCCTACATTGTTCATTGCTATTCTTGATAACGATCATTTGCGGCTTTTGTCTTTCCTAGGGCCCATCACCAGTAAGATATGTCCTTGGGCATACTTCCTGCAGCAAACAGCTTCAATGAAACAGCTTGTTTGTGCAATACAGATTGATACAGCAGAGGTTAACCCCTTCAGCACTTACTGGATAACTTAAGTTTTAAAACTAATTTTGATATAAGGTCTAAAACTATACCCTTTCAGTCCCTCCTGTTGCATCTTGATTATACCCCAAACAGATCTGTCCAATAGCTAGCCCTTCAGATATCAGGAGGCATCCTAAACTATCCTGCCCTAAATGTCAGCCACAAATCCTTTCCCCTTCTCCACCTGCAAGGTGCCATTCGTGCATGATGGGATGCCACTGTTGTCCTGCTTCTTTTATACTGCGAGCTGCACACAGTTGTTGCCCATAGGAGTGGTATCCCCATGCCAACTATCATTACTACCCTAGCTATCTCCCTCCAGCTTGTTCGCTGCTGCTCCCGGGACAAATATGTCCCACCAATAGTTTGTCTCCGTTTGCTTAACTCTGGTGACAGTCTGGGTAGCTAGGTTTGTAGTGATCTCCATGTACATGTACATAAGGGGTTAATGCGTAATCAGTAGCACTAGATGATCATTCGAGGGCTGGGTCAACAGGGGTATAAAAGCACCGCATTGTGCCTCTCTCTCTCTTCCGGGTGTACTATGACCAGTATAGAAGTATAACATTAGCTCAGATGGTTAGTTTAGTTGAGCATAGTTACTGTAGTTAAATCTTGTTGACCTTATCGCTAGTATTAATATTAAAGTAAAGAACTCACACAATTATTGTTATAGTTACTCAACAAAACTTTTGTTACTAATGGACGAGTTCAAGTCTTCAAACCTTATCAGCAACCAAGGTTTGAGTAACACATATTACTGTCAGCAGTATATCAAAACATATGAAAAAGTGTAATAAAAGATGATACAGGAGTGTAATAAAAGAAGGTTCACCTGTATCCATCCCCCCCACAGGTCTGGGCCGGGATTCTCCGACCCCCACGCTGGGTCGGAGAATCTCCGGGGGGGGGGGGGGGGGTGAGGGTGCGCGAGAATTGCCCCACGCCGCCCCGGATCACTGATTCTCCACCGCCGATTTTCAGGCGCCCGCGGGATCACCGCCGTGCCGGTTGGGGCCATTGAAAGCGGCCCCCCGGTGATTCTCCGGGCCTCGATGGGCCGAATGCCCGCCGAGATTGGCCAAGTCCCGCCGGCATGAGTTACGTATGGTCCCGCACTGTGGGATCTCGGAGTTCTGTCTGCGGGGGCTGTTCTGGTGGGGGGGGGGGGGGGGAGAGGGAGGGAGGGGGTGGGCGGGAGGTGGCCTGGCCCGGGATCGGGGCCTACCGATCGGCAGGTGGGCTATTTCCGTGGGGGCCTATGTTCCTCCGCGCCGGGCCCCTGTAGGGCTCCGCCATATTGCCCGGGGACTGGCGCGGAGACGGGAATCCACGCGCGTGCGTGAACACGTGCCCTCCGTGGCGCGCATGTGCAAACTTGCTCCTGCCGTAGTGCGCCGGCTTTCGGGCACCGGAGCTGCGGAGTCCACTCTGGCGCTGTACTAGCCCCCTAGGAAGGGGTGGATAGCTGCCAGGTGAGGCCTGTTGACGACGGAGTGGCTCGACTCACTTTTCACGGCGGCGTCAGAACTTGGCCGCAGAATTGGAGCATCCCGGTCCTGATCTTTGGAGTGCCTGACATATTCTTGAGCAGTTTCTGTAGCCCTCTGTGTGACCTGTCGGATCACCTTCCCTGGGGTTTCATTGAAATACAACGAGTCCCATCAGGCACCAGACAAATAACCCAAAGTTTTGACAGGCAGGTGGAATTTCCCCACAGTCAGTCAAACAAAAACTGTGATTGCTTTTACAAAGTAAACCCCAGAGATTATCTCTGTCTCCAGATTAACTATGCACCACCTACACTGAATTAAATGCCCCCTTCGGCGGCAAAATATCAATGGTTTCTTTACTGTCATTCCGTAGCAGCTCCAGGATCTGCCATGCACAAACTATATAATGGTCTGATTCTGAGCAGCACTCCACGATGCTCACATATACCAGACCCTCCTTATGGGTAATATATCCTGTATACCCTGCTCGATAAACCCAGCCCACTTTTTCTGCCCCCAGTGATTCAAATCTGTAGCTGACTTTTAAAATCCCATTGGGGCTACTCTACTGTGGCACCACCATGATGAATTTTATAGCATCTTTTACTGAACCTCCACCCATTAATTCATGTCTGTCCTGGTGGCTGTTAAGAACATTTAGTTTGTACAGTTAAGCGAATAAATGTCGAGGAATAGTTCCAATCTCAATCTTAAATCCCTCAATGTCAGACCTAACACTCTCCATCAGGTCCCGGGCCAGATTATCACATGCCCTTTCCTTGGCTTGGGCCTCACGAGTCTTAATCATTCCTTGAGTTGCTTGCTTAAGTGTTTGTATGAGCCCCTCACTCTGTAAATCCACAGCAGTCAGTGCATCAGTCCCATAAGTTCCAAACTCTAGTCCCTTCCTAACTTCTGTGGTGACCCAGGAGGATTAGCTGGACTGAATTGCCTCCTGAGTTTGCATTTTAAAAATAATCCCCCAATATCTTCCACTATGCTACTTTTATTGTGCATTCGGAACTCTGGAGCAATTCTGTAGGTATAATCATCAATGATTTGTTCAGGCTTTGGATACAATTATGTTGCACTCTCTAAACTTTAGTTTGATGTGTCTGGGTGGTTATTACGTCAGTGATCCAGTTATTTGGTCTCTTTATCCATTCTCCGATTCCTCCTCTCGCAAGCTGTATGTATTGTCCGGATGAAGGCAGGCATCATAGTCCTCCTATACGATTGCTGCCTTGCACAATTTCATGAGTGTCACCACAGTTAATAGTAACCTGCAAAAAAGATCAACATTGACCTTCTCCCCCCTCCCCCTCAGTCAGGTTGGCAAATTTAGAGGCATAGACTATTTTCTAAATGAGAAAAGGCTGAGGAAATCAGAAGCACAAAGGAACGATCCTTTAAAACTGAGATGAGGAGGAATTTCTTCAGCCAGAGGATGGTGAATCTATGGAACTCTTTGTCGCAGAAGACTGTGGAGGTCAAATCATTGAGTGTCTTTAAGACTGAGAAAGATAGATTATTGATTAATAAGGGGATCAGGGGTTATGGGGAGAAGCCAGGATAATGGGGATGAGAAACATATCAGCCAGGATTGAATGGCGGAGCAGACTCGATGGGCTGAATGGCCTAATTCTGCTCCTATGTCTTACGATTTTATGGTCTTTGTCTGCATGATCATTTCATTTCTGTCCAGGAGTTTCAATTTTCCCTGGGCTCTGATTTTAATTGCCGCCTTCTCCTCTGTTTCCTGATTTGCCTGGATAAGTTCCCGAATTAGTGTTTCATGTTGGACCGGCTGCCCACTAGAGGTTACGTGCCCTTGCCTACTTCAGAGTCCCACATTGTCATCTTCTATGCCAAAGGCATACCGGCTATCGGCGTAGATATTGACTCACCTGCCCCTTAATAGTTTGAGTGCATCTATCAGAGCTCGTAACTCCACTACTTGGGCTGATTTCCTGCCCGGCATCTGGCTGCTCAACCACTGCCCATCCTGCTCTCGGTTCCCCGTCTACTATCCATCCACAAATAGCGCCATCTCTGCCCCTTCTAGCAGTTCCTCTCTGACTCTATTTCCTCCCTCATCTCCTGTTTCCACATCTCATCCATTTTCCTTCCCATCAATATTCATCTGTCCCCCTGGGGCTATTCCCGTCATCTCTGATTATGGTAATTCACTCATTTGTGGGTAACAGCAAGCTCTCCCATTGAGCCCTCCTGGTGTCGGACATAGTTTTTGACAAAAAGTCGTCCAGACTCGATATGTTAGCTCACTTTTCTCTCCACAGATGCTGTCAGATCTGCTGAGATTATCCAGTATTTTCTGTTTTTGTTTCACATTCCAGCATCCACAGTAATTTGCTTTTATCACAGTTTTTAACCTCCTCATATTCAGAACTTGTACTATGGTGTGTTCCATGTGCAGGGGTACCTCGCCCAGCATTGTGATTGATTCTCCCCGGCCGCACAGGCCAGTGCTTCGATGCACCTGGTCAGTCGTGCAACAACTGCTGATTGCTTGTTGCTATAGGTTGCTTTTGGTCAACATGTTGTTGCATCGCTGCAGCAGTGTAATAATTCCTGTTGTGGCAGTATAAGTGGAATGGGCAGGTTAAATCCGGCAGCCCCAATACAGGGGCTGTTGCTAATTGCTGTTTGATTATAATAAATGCACTCTCGCACTCCTCTGTCCATTCTGTACTATTCACCTCCCCACTAGAAGCCCACCCCCATTTTATCAGATTTTGAATTGGGCTTGTAGTGATTTCTGTATATGAATATACATGATCAATGTATGTAAATGTGGTACAGTAATTTCAACACTAGATGCTATCAGCTGGTATAAGGATGACTTTCCCGCTCTTTCTGGGACAGTGTGCTTCAGAAGAGTGAACAGACAAGACCTATATTAGCTAGAGAGAGAGAAGTTATAAGTTATTTCATTATTACATTGTATAGTTAGTTAGTTATCTTTACTGTATTTCATTTCTTTTACTTGTTGAGTATTAAGTACAAAGAATATTATTTATATTACTCATTAAATTAGGCAATCTTTCAAAGAAGACTATTGTTTATTTCATCAACTCGGCTGGTTCAAAGAGTAATATATAACATAGTACCAGAGTGATTAAAGCTTTTAAGAAAGACTAGTGAAGATTTAGAATCAGACGATAAAAAAAAATCAAAATCAACTATTCGACGACAGAAGTCATTGCAACATCGGCAACTTCGACAACAACATTTCAATGGACTAAGTTCAAGCAGCAAAACATCTCAAGACCACTGGTTGGAACTTGTTCAAACAACAGTTTCAACTTTATTTCAAAGCTAGTGACTTAAGTGCTGCATCAGAAGCTACAAGAATTGCTTTACTTCTGTCCCTGGCAGGAGAGCAAGCAATCAAAATCTTCAATTCCTTTCATTTTAAAGCTGGTGAAGATAAAACAAAATTGATCAAGTTATAGTGAAGCTCAATGAACATTGCAAAATGCAGACCAATGACATTTTAGAGCATTTAAAATTTCACAGAAGAGTCCAAAAAGTTGATGAACTGGTGAATAATTTTATCACTAATCTCAAACTCTTAGCTAAAATGTGTAATTATGCAGATTTACATGATTCACTTGTAAGAGACCAGATTGTATATGGTATACTTGATGATTCAGTCAGAGAAGCAGTAATTCGGCAAAATTATTTGACATTACAAATCACGATTGATAAGTGCATCTCCGTGGAACAGACCAAAAGTTAATACTTAGCATTTTACCCTAAAGCAAAAAGCATGAATCTCTACCACGAGGCAGAGAATATCAAAATGGTGTTGCAGGCAAAGCAGAAGACTGAGGAATGGAAGTTATCCTTCACAAGCATTTTCAGGCCCTGCACACTTGCACTATACACAGAAATAAGAGACGTCGAAGATGACGTCTGAGCATGCACGTGTGTCACTAATACATCATGACGACAACATGATAACGTGTCACAGGTGTGGCAACGCCCACTTAAAGGGAAACTCCCCTGCTTTTGGTAAACGCTGTTTAAGATGGCAGAAGTTAAACCGTTATGCTTCTCAGTGTCAATCCTCCACAAGTTACATTCCTCCTGCACAGAAGAAATATTGTAAAGTGAGAGCTGTGGACAAAAAAGAAGAAATCTACACACAAGAAGACATCATGGAAGATTATTAAATTTTCTCATTAGAAAATACTTTCTTAAACGCGAAGCGGCGGGAAGGATGTATCGCCGCATCCAAAAGAGTTGGACGGGCGGGCAACCTCTCCCCTGGGGTTAGAGGGGGGCGTGAATTGGAAGGAAGCCTTTGCCGAGGTGGTGAGGGAGCAGCTGCAGGCAATCAAGGCAGAGTTAAAAGCAGACGCAGAGGCCGCAGCACAGGCAGCAGTGACCAGGGCCATGTCAGGGGTGCAGCAGGCTCTGACCAGATTGGAGAAGAAAGTGGATGCCCAAGGGAAGATACTGGAAGCCCAGGGGGCAACCATTAAAGAGCTGGAGAAGGCAGCGACTGACGTGAGCGACCGGGTCATGTCCCTGGAGAGGGAAATGGCAAAACTGAGTGCAACACAGGGGAGCCTGAAGGGCAGGGTAGATGACCAGGAGAACAGCTCGAGAAGGCAAAATATTAGGATAGTGGGCCTGCCAGAGGGGATCGAGGGTAGAAATCCCACAACATTCGTGGCTGCGATGCTGGGCTCCTTAGTGGGGCGGGAAACTTTTCCCACCCCACCGGAAATGGACAGAGCTCATTGGTCACAGCGCCCGAAGCCCAAGGAAGGGGAAAAACCGAGAGCAGTTATAGCCAAACTGCACCGGTACCGGGATAGGGAGACAATCCTGTGCTGGGCCAAGGAGAATAGAGCCTGCAAATGGAACGGGCACGCCATCCGAATCAGGAGGATCTTGGAGCGGACATAGCTAAGAGACGGGCGGAGTTCAACAGAGCGAAAGCAGCTCTCTACAAGAACAAAGTACGTTTTGGTATGCTGTACCCAGCAAAACTCTGGGTCACATACCAAAACAAGGAATATTTCTTTACAGCCCCTGCCGAGGCGAATAGATTCGTCGAGGAGCACGGGCTGGAAAACGCCATGGGAAGTAGGGACGAGGGGCCCATGGCAAGGAGAAACGTCATGCCGACGGGGGGGTGGGGAGGGGCGAGGCAAAGCCAGCCCCCTCCCCCCTGGCAGGAACACCCAGAACGAAAAACAACCCAATGCCCAAGGGCCCGCTCCAGGTGGGAGGCCAGGCCCCGGCACGAGGGAACGGGAGTACTGGAGAGGGGAGAGGAGAAGCGGGACAGCAACCTCCGAGAGGGGAGCCACTGTGCTAGCAGGAAAGCTAGCGACGGGGGCGCGCAACAGAGCAGGGCCGCAGCGCACCCCCAACTGTGGGGAAGGCGCCAGGCAGGGGAGGGGGGGATCACCCATCAAAGGTGGGAGAGCAAATGGGGACAGGAATGGGGGAGAGAGGGGCAATGGAGGGGTATACAGGGGAGGGGGGAAAAGGGATAGAGCGGGGGGGGGGGGGGCACTCGGGGGGCGAGAGACCAGGGAGGGGAAATGCAGGGACGAGGGGACAAAAGAGGCCAGAAAGGGAATAGGGCCACAAAGTGCCACGGACAAGGGCTCGAAACAGGGAACCGCTGCAAGCACCCACCCAGTACAGTCTGTGGGTGAAGGGGCCCCCCGGAGTGCAGGGGACTACCCGCGTGGCGGACACACAGTGGACGGCCATGGCGGGTGTCCCCGGGACAAGGGGGAACCCCGGAGCGCAGGGACCCGACCGCATGGGGAGAGCAGTGATAGTGGACATCCTGGACAGCCCCCTAACAAAGGGAAACCCCAGAGGGCAGGGGCGCGTCCACCGGACAAATATGGTTAACCCCACAGGAGCAAGGGGGCAGAAGCCCCCCACCAGAATAGTCACCTGGAACGTAAGGGGACTTAACGGCCCAGTGAAGAGATCTAGAGTCCTCACCCACCTTAGAAACATGAGGGCCGACATAGTCTTCCTTCAAGAGACGCACCTGAGGGAGCAGGACCAACTGCGGGTAAGAAAGGGCTGGGTGGGCCAAACCTATCATTCCTGTTATGGGGCAAGGGCCAGGGGGGTGGCGATCCTGATTGGCAAGAGGACAATGTTTTGGGCGACAAAGACGGTTACGGACCCAGGGGGACGGTATGTCATGGTCAGCGGGGCCCTGGATGGGGCGCCAGTAGTTCTAGTTAACGTGTACGCGCCCAACTGGGACGACACGAGCTTCATCCAAAAGACCATGGCAGAAATCCCGGACATAGCGACGCACCGACTAATCATGGGGGGGGACTTCAACTGTGTACAGGACCCAAAGACGGACAGATCAAACCCCAGAACGGGGAAAACCTCAAACATGGCAAGGGAACTCAGTCACTATATGGAGCAGATGGGAGCAGTGGACCCCTGGAGATTAGCCCACCCGGGGGAGAAAGAATTCTCTTTCTTCTCCCCAGTACACAATGTGTACACCAGAATTGACTTCTTTGTGGTGGGGAAAACGGTGCT
Source organism: Scyliorhinus canicula (assembly GCF_902713615.1). Lineage (NCBI taxonomy): Eukaryota > Metazoa > Chordata > Chondrichthyes > Carcharhiniformes > Scyliorhinidae > Scyliorhinus > Scyliorhinus canicula. The sequence continues at coordinate 129,780,679 of NC_052156.1, forward strand.
TCCAGGGATAGACAAGGTGGAATACTCCGCAATTGTGATATCAGACCACGCCCCACACTACATGGACGTGCGGCTGGAGACGGGAAGGGCCCAGCGCCCCACATGGAGGCTGGACGGTGCCTTACTAGCTGACAAGGCCTTCAGCGAAAGGATAGCGCGGGCCATAGCGGAATACACGGAGAACAACCAAAACGGGGAGGTCTCATCCTCCACGTTCTGGGAAGCGCTTAAGGCCGAACTAAGAGGGGAAATCATTGCCTACAAAGCGCAAAGAGATAGGGAGGAAAGGGTGGCTAGGCAGAAGCTGGTCGACTCCATACTGGAGGTAGACCGTAAATACTCCGAGGCCCCGACCGTAGAGCTCCTGGCGGAGAGAAAAGAATTACAAAGGAACTTTGACCTGCTCTCCACCAGGAAAGCAGTACACCAACTCCGCCAGGCACGCGGGGCCCTGTACGAACACGGAGACAAAGCCAGCCGCCTGTTGGCACACCAGCTGAGAAAGCAGGCAGCCAGCAGGGAAATTGCGCAAATCAGAGGTACCAGAGGCACGTGGGAAACAGAACCAGAGAGGATTAACGAAACCTTCAAGGCCTTCTACCAAGAGCTATACACCTCGGAGCCCCCAACGGGGAAGGCTGGGATGAACCGGTTTCTTGATGGACTGGACATACCAGTCGTGGGAGAGGGCAGAAAACGGGATCTGGAAGCACCACTAGCACTGGGAGAGATCATGGACAGCATTAGCTCCATGCAGACGGGGAAGGCGCCGGGACCGGACGGATTCCCAGCGGACTTCTACAAAAAATTCGCGACAGCGCTGGCCCCGCACCTGCGGGAGATGTTCACAGACTCGCTAGCTAGGGACACACTGCCACCCACGTTAGCACAGGCCTCAATCTCGCTGATACCAAATTCGCCATCCGAGGGTCGGACGACGGCTTCCACAGAACGTGGGAGCCATTCATGCAACTGTTCCGGGACCTGTTTGTGGCCAACGTACATGAGGAAGAATAGTCGGGTGGCCAAGAACCAGGGGAAAATGGACAGGAATCGGGGGAAGGTAGCCGGGGGGAGGGGGGAGGGGGGGATACGGGCTCGGTATGGGGGTTTGATGGCAAGCCAAGGCCCAAAACCAAACTATAAATAAATGCCTATAAACATGTGCCTCGGCCATATTGGGGAATGTAAAATATGTATGCTGGCTAAAGGGGGCGGCCACAATTATTGTTATGAAGATGCTTACCTGTAAATATTCATGTTAAATTTTTGTGTTTTCCTTTTTTTTTCTCTCTCTCTAATAACTTGTAATTTGTCATATATAAAATATGAAAACTCAATAAAAAAACATTTATAAAAAAAAAGAAAATACTTTCTTCGTTGGTGTGGTTGAATCGTCCAACAAGAATGATCTGCAAGCAAGCAAGCATCATCTTAAAGCAACAAAACCAGCTCATCAAGAATATGAACGAGATCTTCAAGCAACAAAAGATCAGTCAATATCATTAGCAACAAATGGATGACTACTGTGTACATTAACACAATTCCAATTACTTTCAAACTGGACATAGGTGCCTCGGCAAATCTTTTGAATTCCAAGGACTTTTACAAGATTAAAAGTCATTATGAGATGATACCTCCAGAATGCTCGTTGCGTGACTACAATAGTAATCCCATTTTCTCACATGGTTCATGTTACCTGAGTGTCACAAACAGGAACATTCAAAAACAAGTAAGATTCAAGATTGTCAATGATACTAGCTCATCTTTACTTGGAGCTCAAGCGTGCAATGATTTGAAGCTCATTAAAAATGTTTTTTGAATACCTGTCAGTCGACTACGCTCAATGGTGACATTCAACAACTCTTAAAGGAATACCCTGATGTATTTCAAGGTATGAGTACATTATTTTTTCAGTACAAAATTCAACTGAAAAAGGATGCCTAATCAGTAATCCATCCACCTGGACGTGTACCTGCTCCTCTTAAAGACAGACTCGAGGATGAACTTTCAAGATCAAGTTTAAGGTATCATATCAAATATTACTCAACCTACTGACTGAGTTAGTTCCTTAGTCTGTGTGAAAATACATACAGGTGAGATAAGAATCTGTATGGATCTGAAGGATCTCAATCGCAACTTCAAAAGAGAGCATCATCTAATATCAAAGAAGGAAGATATTGCTGCAGAGATGGCCAATGCCTCAATTTTTACCAAACTTGATGCCTCTCAAGGTTTTTGGCTGATGCAACAGGAAGACAGGAAAACAGGGCTGTCTAGCACAGGGCTAAATCGATGGCTTTGAAAGCAGACCAAGGCAGGCCAGCAGCACGGTTCAATTCCCGTAACAGCCTCCCCGAACAGAATGTGGCGACTAGGGGCTTTTCACAGTAACATCATTTGAAGCCTACTTGTAACAATAAGCGATTTTCATTTCATTTTTTTCACTTCATGACTGTGTTCAATAGCAATGTCTATCACAATGTTCAATAACGTACCCAATAACGTGTTCAATATTATGTTCAATACAGTGATCAATCCCTTATTTAATATGCTGTTCAGTATTGTGCTAAATATCTTTTCAATGTCATGTTGAATAATATGTTCATGAACCTAAATAAATATCCAGATGACCATAGGCTGCTTTCCCCTTTGAGGGGGAGAGCTGACTGGTGGTGATTTAACCAGAGGACCACCACACCTCAGGCGAGGGGCAAGGTTAAGGAGGAGGGCCTTCATGAATAACCTCAGCTGTTACCGGAATTGAACCCGTGCTGTTGGCCTCGCTCTGCAGCACAAACCAGTTGTCCAGCCATTGGAGCTAAACAGGCCGCCGTGTGCAATATTACCATCTTCAATATTGTTTTTAATACTGTGTTCAACACTTTTTCAATACCATTTTCAATACCAGTGTTCAATACCATGTTCATTATATTTTCCAATAGCATATTCAGAGCCATGTTCAATACTGTGTTCAGTCTTGTGTTGAACTACATATTGAGTACTTTTTCCAGTACCGTGTTGAATACTGTGTTCAGTACCAATGTGCAATGTATTATTCTATCGCTTATTCAATACGATCAATTTTCAATGCCCTGTTCTCTCACACGTTCAATTTCATGCTCAAAACCAATGTTCAAGACCATGCTCAATATCAATGTTCAATATTGTATTCAGTACTGTGTTCAAAACCATGTTCAATACAATGTTCAATAACCATATTGAACAATGCGCATGTTCAATACGGTGTTCAATATCGTGTTCAACAGTGCGCCCAATTGACCTGTTCAGTACCATGTTCAAAACCGTGTTCAATAACAATTTTTAATATCCTGTTCAATACTGTGTTCAATACTTTTTCCAATACCTTGTTCAGAGCCCTATTCAATACTGTGTTCAATACCATGTTGAATCACATGTTGAGGACCATTTCAAGTATCGTGTTCAATCCAGTTTTCAATATTGTTTTCAATACCAAGGTTCAATGCTCCATTCAGTGCCATGTTCAGTACTATTGATCAACATGATGTTCCATGCCATGTTCAATACCAATGTTTCATACTGTGTTCCAGCCATTCTTCAATGTCAAGCCATGTTCAATTCCATGTTCAATACTCAGATTCAATATCGTGTTCAATACTATATTCAATACGTGTACAATACCCATGCTCAATATCATGTTCAATTGGTATTGTTCAATATCCTATTCAATACCAATTTTCAATACCAATGTTCAATAACATGTTCAATACCAATGTTCAATACCAATGTTTAGTACTGTGTTCGATACCCTGTTCAATACCCATGTTCAATACCGTGCTCAATACCATGTTGAATAACACATTAAGTACGGTTTCAAGTAGTATGTTCAATACTGTGTTCAATGTTCGGGGGATTGGTTAGCTCATTTGGCTTGACGGCTGGTTCGTGATACGGAACGACACCAACAGCGTGGAATCAATTCTCGTACCGGCTGAATTGAAGGCCCCACCTTCTCAACCTTGCTCCTCAGCTGAGGTATGCTAAATTATATCAAATCATCACCACAAAGCTCTAAAAAGGGGATGTCAGCCTGTGATCCTCTGGGACTGTAGCGACATTTTTAATGTATTTAATATTGCTTCAATACCAATTTCCAATACCAAAGTTCAATTCTGTGTTCAATTAAATTCAGTACCAATAATCAACACCTATGTTCAATAACATGCTCTATACCAACTTCAATACCTTGTCCATTAGCGATGTTCAATATCAATACCCATGTTCAACAATATGTTCCACACCAATGTTTGATACATTGTGTTCAATAGCGGTGTCCCGTTTTCAATATCCACTTGAATGGGGGCAACACGGTAGCATTGTGGATGGCACAATTGCTTCACAGCTCCAGGGTCCCAGGTTCGATTCCGGCTTCGGTCACTGTCTGTGCGGAGTCTGCAAATCTTCCCCGTGTGTACGTGGGTTTCCTCCGGGTGCTCCGGTTTCCTCCCACAGTCCAAAGATGTGCAGGTTAGGTGGATTGGCCATGGTAAATTGTCCTTAGTGTTAGGTGGGGTTACTGGGTTATGGGGATAGGGTGGAGGTGTTGACCTTGGGTAGGGTGCTCTGTCCAGGAGCCGGTGCAGACTCGATGGGCTGAATGGCCTCTTTCTGCACTGTAAATTCTAAATTCTATGATACCAATTTTCGAAACTTGATTTTTACTGTGTTTAGTGCTATGTTCAATACTATGTTCAGTAATATGTTCAATGCTATTGTTCAATACCATGGTCAATATTATGTTCAATACCATCTTCAATACCAAAGTTCAATACCATCTTCAATATCTTGTTTATTACAATTGTCCATTACAGTGTTCAAAACCGTTTTAGAATCATGGAACCATAGAATTGCTACAATGCAGAAGCAGGCCCTTTGGCCCATCAAATCTGTAGTGATCATCTGAAAGAGCACCCTACCTAGGTCCACTTCCTGCCTCTCTCCATAACCCCATTTAATCTGCACATCATTGGACACTAAGGGCAATTTACCAATCCACCTTATCCGCATATCTTTGGATGGTGGGAGGAATCCGGAGCACCCGAAGGAAACCCACGCAGACACAAGGAGAAAGTGAAAAGTCCACACAGTCACCCAAGGCAGGACTTGAAACCGGGTCCCGGATGCTGTGAGGCAGCAATTCCATCCACTGTGCCACCATGCTATCCATGACCAGTATCCATTACTGTGTTCAATGCCCTGTTCATTACCGATGTCCATTACCATGTTGAATACCATATTCAATCCTAACCAATAATAATATTAATAATAATAATTTTTAATAGTGTCACAAGTAGGCTGACATTAACACTGCAAAGAAGTTACTGTGAAAATTCCCTACACGCCACACTCCTGCACCTGAGGGAGAATTCAGAATGTCCAATTTACCCAACAAGCACGTATTCGCAGCTTGTGGGAGGAAACTGGAGCACTCAGAGGAAACCCACACAGACATTGGGAGAGCGTGCTGACTCCGCACAGACCATGACCCAAGTCAGGAATCGAACACAGGTCCCTGGCACTGTGAAGTAACAGTGTTAACCACTGTGCTATTGTGCTGCCCAATTTATTACTTTAACTTGAAATATGTTGTTGCATTAGGAAGCATCCAATCAGCAGGTGAAATGTATGTATCTGCACTGATGGCTGGTGACTGTATGGTTGTGCGGAAGGTCATCAACAGATGGGAGTACATGCTGTCCATGCTCTGCCAACCCCTTCATATTTCACCAGTGACAAGCCCCTTATCTTTGCTTCTTTTCGATCATAAAGGTTATTGAAGTTCAACTTAATTACCTTTGCCTCTAAAATTGTACCCATCAGTTCCACAACCTCTTTTCCTGCAATCACCTTACAGTTCTGTAAAATTTTTAACATTTCCTTATCTGGCAATTCTTTTTGCTTCCACCTCCAGTTATTCTGTCCTTTTCTTTTGATTTTTGCTGAAATTCATGTTTTGACTCCTTTTGAATTCCAATTTATCTCCCACACATTCTGCTCCACTCCCTGACCCATTGGAGAGACGTGTAGGCCTGCTGCTCTCTTCAGCTCCCATAAATTATCTGACTTTGATCTGTTGTTACTGAAATGATATTTCCCCTGAGCTCACTGCGATGGAAGCAGAACCTGTCATTGCTAAAACAGTTACCTTTCTGTATTTTTTTTTAGATAAACAGACCAATGTAATTTAAATAAAGGCAAAATACTGTTGACACCTGGAAGGTGGTGAGGGAACCAACAAGAGGGAAAAACCTACTTGACCTCATTCTCACCAACCTACTTGCTGCAGATGCATCAGTCCATGACACTCTCGGTGTCAGTGACCACCGCAGAGTCCTGTGGAGACAATGTCCTGTCTTCACATTGAGAATACCCTACATCATGTTGTGTGGCACTGCCACTGCGGCAATCCAAGACTGGGCATCCATGAGGCATTGTGGGCCATCTGCAGCAGCTGAATTGTAGTCGACTACAATCTGTAACCTCGTGGCTCAGTATATCCCACACTCTACCATTACCAGCAAACCAGGGAATTCAATGAAGAATGGAGGTTGGCATTCCAGAAGCAACACCAGACACACCTAAAAATGAGGTGTCAAGCTGCAATACAGGACTACTTGCATGCCAAACAGCATAAGCAGCAAGTATTAGACAGAGCTAAGCGATTCCACAACCAATGGATCAGATCCAAGTTCTGCAGCCCTGCCTCATTCAGCTCTGAATGGTGGTGGACAATTAAACAACTCACTGGAGGAGGAGGATTCACAAGTATCCCCATCCTCATTGATGGAGGATAAGGCTGAAGCATTTGGAACAATCTTTAGCCAGAAGTGCCGAATGGATTATCCGTCTTATCTTCCTCCAGAGATCCCAGCTCACAGATGCCAGTCTTCAGCCAATTCAATTCAGGTCACGTAATAGCAAGAAATGGCTGAAGGTATCAGATGCAGCAAAGACAATGTTCTGGAAATAGTACTGAAAACATGTGCTCCAGAACTTGCCACACCCCTAAACAACCAGTTCTAGTACAACAACCCTTCAATGTGGAAAACAGCACAGATATGACCTATGCATAAAAAGCAAGACAAATCCAACCTGGTCAATTCCACCATATCTGTCTAGTCTCAACCATAGGTAAAGTGATGGAAGGGATCATCAACAGTGCAATCTAGCAACACTCTCTTAGAAATAATCTGCTCACTGATGCTGAGTTTGATTTCTGAGTTCGAATGGCCTTCTGCACTGTAAGGATTCTACGATCTTTCAAACCCATGACCACTACCATCTAGAAGGACAATGGCAGCAGATATGTGGGACACCATCCTGGAAGTTTCACTCCAAGTAACTCACCGTCCTGACTCAGAAATATATTGCCCTTCCTTCCCTGTCACTGGGGCAAAATCCTGGAAAACTCTCACTAACAACACTGTGAATGGACATCCACCACAGGGGCTGAGTAGTTCAAGAAGGCAGCTCACCACCACCTTCTGAAGGGCAACTAGGAATGGGCAATAAATATTCTCCCATCCAGCGGCGCCCACTTCCCATGAGTGAATTTTTAAAATGTTTTGAATAAAAATAGATAATGCTGGAAAAATCCAACAAATACCCAGCGAGCAGGGTAAGCAGCCAATCGCATTGGAATATTCACACAGGCAGGAAACCAGGAAGTTAAGAGCACTTTATCCTTGACTTTTAATTAAAAATTTCAGGTAACAAAATCAATGATTCTGATTGGAATTCTGAGTGCAAATAAACTTTCAAGATAATTATTTAAGAATTTTTGAATTTTCTTTTATCAAGATGGTGAAAATTGACATTCCACAAAAACAAAGTTAGTTTTTCAGAGGCAGTGAGTGCATGCAGCAGGAATCATGAAAGCAGTACATTATTAAAATCTCAGTTACATCTCAATCAACAATCTCTAACTTTTACAAGCATGCTAACTAACAAGAATGGAAACTAACAACAAAACAAAACCTGGATGTTTTTACCAAACATGGGGCGGGATTCTCCAAGCATGGGGGGGGTGCCATGCTGCTCCGATGCCAGGCCGCCGATTCACTGGTCGCGTGCTGGCACTGTCGCTGCGGTGCCAGTCGGGGGCGATTGAAAGTGGCCCCCATGGCGATTCTCCGCGCTCGAAGGGCCGAGTGCCGCCTGAGTCCCCCTGGCATCATTTGCGTGTGGTCCTACCTGGCCGGACCTCGGCATTCTGGCTGCAGCAGCCGTCCTGGTGGGGAGGGGTGGGGGGGAGCCGACTCCATAGGGGACCTCCACTGTGGCCAGGCCCGTGATCTGGGGTAACCAATTGGCGGTTGTGGTCATTCCGTGGAGGCTATGTTCCTCCACCCGGGCCCCTGTAGGGCTCCGCCATGATTCCTAGGGGCCGGCGTGGACTCGCGCCAGCTGTGTCGGGCCGGCTTTCGATGCCAAAGTCAGAAGGCTTATGTTAGGATGAGACATGAAGGCTCAGTTAGGGCACTTGAGAGTTCCAAGTTAGCCAGGAAGGACCTAAAGGGCGAGTTAAAAAGAGCGAGGAGAGGACACGAAAAGTCGTTGGCGGATAGGATCAAGGAAAACCCTAAGGCTTTCTATAGGTATATCAGGAACAAAAGAATGAGTAGAGTAAGATTAGGGCCAATCAAGGATAGTAGTGGAAAGTTGTGTGTGGAATCAGAGGAGATAGAGGAAGCGTTAAATGGATATTTTTCGTCAGTGTTTACACTGGAGAAAGACAATGTTGTTGAGGAGAACACTCAGGTTCAGTCGACCAGGCTAGATGGAATTGAGGTTCAAAAGGAGGAGGTGTTAGCAATTTTGGAAAATGTCAAAATAGATAAGTCCCCTGGGCCAGATGGGATTTATCCTAGGATTCTCTGGGAAGCCAGGGAGGAGATTGCAGAGCCTTTGTCCTTGATCTTTATGTCGTCTTTGCCGACAGGAATAGTGCCGGAAGACTGGAGGATAGCAAATGTTATCCCCTTGTTCAAGAAGGGGAGTAGAGACAACTCTGGTAATTATAGACCTGTGAGCCTTACTTCGGTTGTGGGTAAAATGTTGAAAAGGTTCTAAGAGATAGGGTTTATAATCATCTTGAAAAGAACAAGTTGATTAGCGATAGTCAACACGGTTATGTGAAGGGTAGGTCATGCCTCACAAACCTTATTGAGTTTTTTGAGAAGGTGACCAAACAGGTGGATCAGGGTAAAGCTGTTGATGTGGTGTATATGGATTTCAGTAAGGCGTTTGATAAGGTTCCCCACGGTAGGCTATTGCAGAAAATAAGGAAGTATGGAATTGAAGGTGATTTAGCGGTTTGGATCAGTAATTGGCTAGCTGAAAGAAGACAGAGGGTGGTGGTTGATGGCAAATGTTCATCCTGGAGTTCAGTTACTAGTGGTGTACCGCAAGGATCTGTTTTGGGGCCACTGCTGTTTGTCATTTTTATAAATGACCTGGAAGAGGGTGTAGAAGGATGGGTTAGTAAATTTGCAGATGACACGAAGGTCGGTGGAGTTGTGGATAGTGCTGAAGGATGTTATAGGATACAGAGGGACATAGATAAGCTGCAGAGCTGGGCTGAGAGGTGGCAGATGGAGTTTAATGCCGTAAAGTGTGAGGTGGTTCACTTTGGAAGGAGTAACAGGAATGCAGAGTACTGGGCTAATGGCAAGATTCTTGGTAGTGTAGATGAACAGAGAGATCTCGGCATCCAGGTACATAAATCCCTGAAAGTTGCCACCCAGGTTAATAGGGCTGTTAAGAAGGCATATGGTGTGCTAGCCTTTATAAGCAGGGGGATTGAGTTTCGGAACCACAAGGTCATGCTGCAGCTGCACATAACTCTGGTGCGGCCACACCTGGAGTACTGCGTGCAGTTCTGGTCACCACATTATAGGAAGGATGTGGAAGCTTCGGAAAGGGTTCAGAGGAGATTTACTAGGATGTTGCCTGGTATGGAGGGAAGGTCTTACGAGGAAAGGCTCAGGGAATTGAGGTTGTTTTCGTTAGAGAGAAGGCTGAGAGGTGACTTAATAGAGACATATAAGATAGTCAGAGGGTTAGATAGGGTGGACAATGAGAGTCTTTTTCCTCGGATGGTGATGACCAACACGAGCGGACATAGCTTTAAATTGAGGGGTGATAGATGTAGGACAGATGTCAGAGGCAGTTTCTTTACTCAGAGAGTAGTAAGGGTGTGGAACGTCATTGCCTGCAACAGTAGTAGACTCGCCAACTTTAAGGGCATTTAAGTGGTCACTGGATAGACATATGGATGAAAATGGAATAGTGTAGGTCAGATAGGCTTCAGATGGTTTCACAGGTCGGCGCAACATCGAGGGCCGAAGGGCCCGTACTGCGCTGTAATGTTCTATGTTCTATGTTCTAGCACTCCAGCGCCGTTCGAGCTCCCGAGGAAGGTGACTATGACTGAGCCTGGATGCCTGTTGACGCCGGCATCGCTCACGCCGGTTTTGACCCCGGCGTCAACACTTGGCCGGGATTTTGGAGAATCCTGGCCATTGTTTTACGGGGGATTACACTCTGGCATTGCTTTAACAGCACACCCTCTGAAGGGCATCAGAATTACAGAGTGAATTTCAGCAGCTTAAGTGTTATTAACACTGTTATAGATATTTTGAGTTTATTAACAACTCTATAATACAAAAAACACAGCCAAATAAAAAACAATCAGCAATAGGCTAAAAATATCCACAATACACCAAAAGTAAAAAACAATGAATCAACAAGAAAATGATGCGGAGGTCTATCTCTGAAAAATCTCTGTGGTGATCCAGGGGTACTGCATCGCCACCCTCACCGTCCAGGGCCTAGAGTTCAACGGCTTCCGGCTCTACGTCCTCCCCAACCTATGCGCTGCCTTGCTACTCCGCCTGGACGTGCAGTGCAACCTCCAGAGCCTAACCCTGAAATTTGTCAGGCCCCTACCACTCCTTACTGTTTGCGGCCTCGCGACCCTTAAGGTCAACCCGCCTTCCCTGTTTGTAAACCTCACCCCGGATTGCAAACCCATCGCCACCAGGAGCAGACGGTACAGCGCCCAGGACAGGACCTTCATCAGGTCTGAGGTCCAATGGCTGCTGCAGGAAGGCATCATCGAGGCCAGCAACAGCCCCTGGAGAGCCCAAGTGGTAGTGTTGAAAACCGGGGAGAAAAACAGGATGGTCGTTGACTACAGTCGGACCATCAATCGGTACATCAATCTGCCTACCACCAGCTTCCTATCCATAAGGTGGACCGCCCATACACTGCGTTTGAAGCAGACAGCCGGCGTTAGCATTTCCTTGGGGTTCCCTTCGGCGTCACCAACGGGGTCTCGGTCTTCTAATGGGAGATGGACCGAATGGTTGGCCACTATGGACTGCAGGCCACTTTCACATACCTGGACAACATCACCACCTGCGGCCACGACCAGCAGGACCACGACGCTAACCTTTCCAAATTTCTCCACACCGCCACACTCCTCAACCTAACTTACAACAAGGAGAAGTGTGTGTTCAACACAAACCGATTAGCCATCCTTGGCTATGTGGTTCAGAACGGAGTTCTAGTGCCCTACCCTGATCGCATGCGCCCCTTCATGGAACTCCCCCTCCCCCACTGCCCCAAGGCCCTCAAACGATGTCTGGGTTTTTTTTCGTATTACGCCCAGTGGGTCCCAAACTATGCGGACAAGGTCCGCCCACTCATTCAATCCACCGCTTTCCCACTGACGGCCGAGGCTCACCAGGCCTTCAACCATATCAAGGCCGACATCGCCAAGGCCGCAATGCAAGTGGTCAACGAGACGCTCCCCTTTCAATTCGAGAGCGATGAATCAAACGTCGCTCTGGCTGCCACCCTCAACCAGGCAGGCAGGCCCGTGGCATTCTTTTCCCGCATCCTTCAAGCCTCCGAAATTCAGCTGTCCTCCGTCGAAAAGGAGGCCCAAGCCATCGTATAAGCTGTGCGACATTGGAGGCATTACCTGGCCGGCAGGAGATTCACTTTCCTCACTGACCAAGGGTCGGTTGCCCTCATGTTTAACAACACACAGCGGGGCAAGATCAAAAATGATAAAATCTTGAGGTGGAGGATCGAGCTCTCCACCTACAATTATGAGATTTTGTATCGCCCCGGTAAGCTCAACAAGCCCCCCGATGCCCTGTCCCGAGGTACATATGCCAGCGCACAAATGGACCGACTCCGGACCCTGCACGACGATCTCTGTCACCCAGGAGTCACCCACTTTTACCACTTCATTAAGGCCCACAATCTGCCCTACTCTATCGAGGAAGTCAGGGCTATCACCAGAGACTGCCAGGTCTGCGCGGAGTGTAAACCGCACTTCTACCGGCCAGACTGTGTGCGCCTGGTGAAGGCCTCCCGCCCCTTTGAATGCCTCAGCGTGGACTTCAAAGGGCCCCTCCCCTCCACTGACCACAACACGTACTTTCTTAATGTGGTCGACAAGTATTACCAATTGCCCTTTGCCATCCCATGCCCCGATATGATATCTGCCACCGTCATCAAAGCCCTCAACACCACCTTCGCTCTGTTCGGTTTCCCTGTCTGCGTCCACAGCGACCGGGGATCCTCATTTATGAGCGATGAGCTGCGCCAGTACCTGCTCAACAGGGGCATTGCCGTGAGCAGGACGACCAGCTACAACCCCAGGGGAAACGGGCAGGTGGAGCGGGAGAATGGGACGGTCTGGAAGGCCGTCCAGCTGGCCCTATGGTCCAGAAATATCCCGGCCTCCCGCTGGCAGGAGGTCCTCCCCAACGCACTTTAATCCATTCGGTCGCTCCTGTGCACTGCGACTAACTGAACCTCCCATGAACGTCTCTTTGCCTTCCCCAGGACGTCCACCTGCGGGGGTTCACTCCCAACATGGCTGGCAGCTCCAGGACCTGTTCTCCTCTGCAAGCAGGTGTGGCTCCACAAGGCAGACTCGTTGGTTGAGAGGGAACAGCTACTCAACGCAAACCCGCAGTACACCTACGTAGCGAACCCCAACGGCCGCCAAGACACAGTCTCCCTCAGGGACCTGGCACCAGCTGGGTCCCCACCCATCCACTCCCCCCCCCGCCTCGGCGCCACCCTCCCTCCCCCCAGCACGCCCCACCGCAGCCCCCACTCCAGGACTATCCGTCCTTCCCTTGCTCCCACCCGGGGATGAAGAGGATTTCAACACGCTCCCGGAGTCACCGAAGACCAAGCCGACGCCTGAGTTGCCACCAGCACTGTGGCACTCTCAAGGACAGATCAAGGCACCTGATCGTCTAAATTTGTAACCTTCTCTGTAATTATAAAACCAATCTCATTTTCCACCACTCCCGCTGGACTCATTTTTGACAGGGGGTGAATGTGGTAGTCGCCACTGTTGTATTATATTGGATATATGGGTATTACGTTATGGCCCCTGTACTACAGGTACACCCAGGAGGCGGAGTACAAATGTGTAGGCTCACAGAACAGCAGCCATTTTGTCAGCTGCTGTAGGAGGCCACACATCTCTGTGTAATAAAGCCTCAATTACATTCTATTCTCATCTCGTCGTAATAGATAATGCATCACACGTGACAATAAACCTAAATCTAGCTACCAGCTTAAGTTCATAAAAGACATGAACTTGAAAACAAGATAAAATATTGGTAAAGAACATCGATTGCTGTGTCACTAAAGTAATTTGGTGTCAATCACTCTCCCAGCCTGGGTGACTCTCAAACAAAAGTTGAACCTATCCACCCCAGCTTCCATCCGGCTAAAATCACCATATTTGGTGCCTCGTGGCCTAGTGGTTAGCACAACCGCCTCACGGCGCTGAGGTCCCAGGTTCGATCCCGGCTCTGGGTCACTGTCCATGTGGAGTTTGCACATTCTCCCCGTGTCTGCGTGGGTTTCGCCCCCGCAAACCAAAAATGTGCAGTGTAGGTGGATTGGCCATGCTAAATTGCCCCTTAATTGGAAAAAAATAATTGGGTAATCTAAATTTATAAAAATTAAAAAAAAAATATTTGGTGCCTCAAAGTGATTTGTCTCTGCTTCTGTGTATCTACCGGTCTGGTTGGTATTGATGCCAACCAAGTCTTTTCTATTCGGATTGATATCAAACAACTCACGAATCACATCTCTAATTGCCTACTCATTTATCTATTCTCCTGGACTTTCCTTATCATCCACACCCCAAACACCCCTCTAACCTGAAGCTGAACTCTATGCTGTGTTGACCATTATCCCATAACTTGCAGAATATCCCAGATAAATTTTGCTCTGTGAACTGATCAGAATCACATTCCGTAAACTAGTTCTGTTATGACTGACATAAGGTCAGGCAACTGAGAGAATTCTTTCCTGCCCTTATATTGAGTGCGATGCTTTGATTCTGACAAGGAGACCTACACCCAGAGAATTAATTTATAAATTCTCTTTTTTGCTGTCTCGCCTGCTGTGTATTTCTAGTAATCTTTGTTTTTATTATTTCTTCCATTCGTCCGACCCTTCCATCAAAGCCAATGCAGCCTCCCTGGAATGGGAGTCTTATAGTTCATTCTCACTCTTCTGTCACACCTGTGCAGCATGCTAGTCCAACCTGCTGTTCATTGTTTAAAAAACATATCCCTCTCACGCCTAACATCTTAAATAATAATAATAATTGCTTATTGTCACAAGTAGGCTTCAATTAAGTTATTGTGAAAAGCCCCTCATCGCCACATTCCGGCACCTGTTTGGGGAGGCTGGTACGGGTTAACCCATCTCCTGAAGCATTTCAAACTCATGGAACAGGAGCAATGAGACAGACCAGTTGGGCTGAATGGCCTGTGTCTGCGCTGTAAACTCAAAATAATTGAATTTGTTTCTGTCTGTAAGCTGTTCAAAATCTATTGCCTCAGCTGCTAAAGGCAGCTTTATGAAAAAGAAGCATCACTCACTTTTCTGCTGCCTCCTGACAAACTCATTCATTTCTGATCCTGAAGGTACAATTGCTAGCTTTGCTGACCTTATTTCCTAACTTCTTTGATCCAACTCGAAATTTGATAACCTTAACAAATATAAGCTCCCGCCGCTGCTCCATTCTGTCAGATCATTCCAAACAAATTGACCTGCCTGGATTGACAGATGCTGTGTTTTTGGATCCGATTGGCACTTCGGATCCTGACTGTACCCTAAGTTAACTAAAATGGAAAATGCTGGAAAATCTCAGCAGGTCTGACAGCATCTGTGGAGAGAAAACATAGCTAATGCTTCAGCTAAGCTGGAGAGAACTGGACATAGGGTGCGATTTATACCATAGAGGAAGGGGGAGGTGGAGCAGTAAGGGTTGGATTCAGGGCCAGCGATATATGGGGGTTGGGGAGAGATTGACAAAGATGTTGTGGTGAAAAAGACAAAGGGAATGTAAATTGTGGTGATCGTCACCAAGAAGGGTGCTGATCGTGTCTTTTTGTCCATGATATTTCTGTCAATCACTCCATAGACTCCACCTATCACTGGGCCTCTATCCAGCCCTTAATGCTCCACTACACCATCCCTTCACCCACACCCACCCACAACAGTATAAATCTCATCTCTCTCGCTTTGACAAAGAATCCTCCAGACTCAAAACTTTAGTTCTGTTCTCTGTCCACAGATGCTGTCAGACGTGCTGAGATTTTCCAGCATTTTTTTGTTTTGTTTCAGATGCTAGCATCCACAGTAATTGCCTTGTACCCTGAGTTATTGCCTTCAAAACATGTGCTTCCAGACTTCTGCCATCGATTAAATAGTATCCATACATCCCACTTGCAGTCTCTAATTCTCTCCCTTTGGGAACTTACTAGCACTTACCTTTTGCATAAGAAAGATGATGCTTCTTATCATTCTACCCTTCCCTCTATTGAATGTATGTTGGTACTTGTCAAGCTGCTCTTGACTCTCACTTTATCTGCCACCTCATAAAAAGTGGTCTAATCCGTGATTGCCTGTATGGTTTGTGAGATAGTCATTAGTCTGTTGATCAATTTGTCTATGCTGTGCACTCTGGAACTCTGGTATTTGATATTTTAAAGAATGACTTATCATAGGACCACTGAATCCCTATAGTGTAGAAGGAGGCCATTCGGCCCATCAAGTCTTCACTGGCCTTTGGAAAGAGTACCCTACCTAACCCCATCCCTGTAACCCAATCAAACCTTTTGGACAGTAAAGGACAATTGATCATGGCCAATCCAGCTAACCTGCACATCTTTAGACTGGGAAGAAACCGGAGCACCCGGAGGAAACCCACACAGACATGGGGAGTGCGGCGCTAACAATTGCACACAAAAGACACGATAAGGTACAAAAGAGGCGTTATTGCTGTGAGATGCTATTCCTCCGGCGGCAGCTGTAGAATAGTATCTCAGTGAAGCTAGCGCATATTTATACCCAAGCACCCTGTGGGCTGAGCTAGCCGGCAGGGACTTACCGGAGAAACCTGTATTACAGGTACGGCCATACATCCCCCTACTGCAAGCACACATATCTACAGTGGTTGTATCACCACAGGGAGAAAGTGCAAACTCCACACATACAGTCACACGAGGCCGGAATTGAACCCGGGTCCCTGGAGCTGTGAGGCAGTAGTGCAAACTACTGTGCCATCGTGCTGCCCTTCTTCGAACATTGCTAAAACCTCATACAGCATATGGCAGTGCACCATTTGAATTTTAAAACAACCTCATATCAAAGTCAAATGGTCTCCACTCTTCTCCCATTGGTGAGCTTCTTAAAGTCTGGTCCTAATGTCAACCAATTTGAAACTGACACTAACTCGCCACACTTTCTTCTCCAAGCCCTCATTGGCCAGGCCTCGTGGTTTGGAAACCACCTTTTATTGGTTCCCATTCTTTAAAAAACCATTGCCAGTTTGAGGGCAATGTTATTTGTTGGCAATAACTGATGAAGCTTTAGTACTGGCCTTGGGACTTCCCAGCAAACGGAAGAGCACAAGGATCTTTCATCACATCAGTTGGTGTGATGCTGGCAGAACTGAGAGATTAGGGACACTGCCAGATGGGTGCTGAGCACAGATTGCCCTGTCGGAGCACGGTTCAGGCTGGCTGGAAGGAGGTGGAGGAGACAGTCGGTGCAATCTCCACCTGAAGAGGAATCACACAGGGCAGGAAGAGGCCGCATGATGTCATAAGGAAGGTCAAAGTTCATGAAGACTCTGGTATCAGCACACATCCTCTGCTTCTCAGCTTTACACGCCTTGTCTAAACCCTTTTGCAGCAGCTACAAGCCAAGGAAACCCACTTCTGCAAAGGGCGTCCACTGGAATTCATCTTCATTACTCAAATCTGTGCTTTCAAATCATTTTGCTTGCTAAAAGTATTTCTGATAGTCTTCACTGATGTTGGATTTTTAAAAAATAACATTTAGAGTACCCAATTATTTTTTTTCCCAATTAATGGGCAATGTAACATGGCCAATTCACCTATCCTGCACATCTTTTTGGATTGTGGGGGTGAGACCCACACAGATACGGGGAGAATGTACAAACTCCACACGGACAGTGACCCGGGGCTGGGATCAAACCACGGTCCTCGGTGCCGTGAGCAGCAGTGCTAACCACTGTACCACCATGCTGCCCCTACGGATATGGAATTTAAAGGGAGAAATCACCTTCATCTCTTATTCTGGCTTGCATGACATCATATGAAAGAAGTCTCCATGATGTTCACAAGCTTTTAATGTCTCTCTTTCCAATAGAACAGAAATGGTGGGCTATCAGCACCATTACATGAGAACCTGTGCTGAGGAAGCTGAGGGTGCTGGGTGGTGATCAGAGGTGAGTTTCCTACTGGCTGCATGCATTATCATTGATGACTGGGACCAGCCTATAGAAGATGACAGTTTGCACCAGGAGTGGTAGTAAAAGCCCAGGAGTTTCCAATGGAGAAAGAAGCAGCCTCCACTTCCTTCAATCGGGTCCCAATAACTTTGCTGCATTGTCTTTGTGCTACGCCAATGTTCTGATCTCTCGGACCACAGTTCCCCTTTCAGTGTCTGTCCTGCTGCAGGGTCAGTGGGATTTTGTGGCTGGGCATTAGTGAGATCCCCTCTTATTGATGAGGATTCTGCTACACTTGAGTGATGAACTGCAACTCAGGAAATTGGGACACTGTCAGAGGGTTGGGCTAGAAACCCCAATTGAGTATCTCCACTGTGAGGAGAATGCAATTGACGGCACATCTCCCATACTTCTGGCCAACAATTGTTTCTTCCATAATTTGACCGTCCACATTTATTGACATCAATGGCCTATCTTACATTGTCCACAAAATTGCAATTACATCATTGAGTTTAATTTTAAAAACGGCTTGGCTCTTTCTTTTCCCGAGAACAATTATAGAGGCCTGTGAAGTTAGAGAATTATTTGCCACAATCAGTATTGCTTTCTTGTCGCAGATTTGCAAAATAATTTTTTTCTGCCTTCACACAAGAGCAAAGTGCAGCATGTCCTGTGTTAGAAAATTTGATTCTGAATATAAATTGAATTTTTTGATTGGACCTGTACATGTTTTTACTCTTTAAAGATTTTGTATTTTTCTCTAGTTGTCCAACACAAAACGATCAATTCCTATTGTGCGCACAATATCACTTTCCAGTTGAATGAAAACATGATGGTTTTTTGAGAATAATAAATGATGCCTTATTGATGTAACTAGAAATGGGGTATAGAGCATTTTTCATATATTTTACTGTGTGTAGCAATCCAGAATATATCTGCAATTTTTACAGTCACTTACTTTCTGCCCAGAGGTGGTGTCATTTTGTGTGTTTAAAATGAACAAAATTATGAGTCCTTAAAACAAACAACTTCTATACGCTCTTAGTATACTGTTAGTTTAATTTTGTGTCCTCTGCTTCTATCACCAGTGGCTATTGTACTTTTCTCGGTGAGGCTGTCACTTTTGTGCTGGACTACGGGGTTCAATGGGTTTCACCATGGCCTTCCGTGTCTGTGGATACATGTATTTGAGAATATTCAGAAGTAGAATCTTGGCCAATAATGAGTAGGTATTAACTTCCTGAGGGAAAATAATATGAATCTTGGCAAACACTTCAGAAGGTGAGATGTGATGTATGTTTCCCACAGGATTGGCAGTGTGAGACATGTATTCATCGCTCTGCATTTCGTTGTGCACATCATTATCAGTTTCTGGTTAGTCAGTACACCTCATGTATATGTTTGTGACGGAATACCAGATGGTCATTCTCATTGCTGTAAGGTACCAATTGTGTACTGTCTGTTTTGATCAATGCACAGCTCTTTGTAGCTGCATCTGTCTTTGCTCTTGTGCACTGCAACTGTCCATGGCCCTTTCTGTCACATGGCTTGCAAAAGTGCTGGAACGCTGGGCATTTCTTTGGCGCATGCAGAAGGCCACACTTCCACATGTCTTGCCAGGTTTAGGTATTCTAATAAATGTGTCAACAATTAGGGTTCCTAGACCTGTAAGTTTCGTCGGCCTGCAAGGATTGTTTCGTACTCACGTCCATTCTTGAGTAGTTCATCCAGCAAACCTTTCTGGAATGCTTCCTCGCTCGTTATCAACGTGGGCCACCCTGATCACTCGTCTTTACCGACTGAACTAACCCAGTGCTGGTCCTCTTGATGAACTGTCTAACTCACAGAACTGACAGACTATCCACCATGAGGGATCCCTCCACTCACCAGCTCTTCACTTGAGCACTATCATGGCCTGTGTCATCGGTGCAGTCACCATGGTGTGACTTCAACATTCTCCGACGCTGCTGCTTTGTTGTGTTCTGACCAAAATGTCAAGGGTCCTCTCATGTCACGTAGCACAGTTTAAGACTGTTTACCAGTTTGTAACTCACTTAATCTTGCTGTCACACTGTTTGACCAGCACTGTGCACCAGGTGATGTTTTCATAATTATATAAAGACATCAATCAGCCAGAACGGCTTGTCTAAACATGTTGTAGGTTCATTTATTAAGACCAGGCATGTGGGGATGTTTATATTAAGGTTGAAGACTTGAAGAATTTAACAGCAGTTGTGTGTGCAGAGTCCTGCTTCCAGGCCAAAGTGAAATTCAAACTTGTTGGTAGGATACACTTCCCTGCCTGGTGATGTCATGTGGCTGTCCCTTAAAGACATATTAAAACAGGGAACTCACTGCAAGTTGTCTTTTTTCAGCATACTTTCTTTTTGCCACAATCTGCCTGAATGCAGCCAAATTGGCACAAAAGATGAGCAATTTTAAGGGCAAACTTGCATCCAGCACAAATCAAGTTTCCAGGATTTTGCACTAATTTTAAAAACATTGTATGGCCCCGCCCATAAAAATGGCCACACTTAGAACTTAGAACAGTACAGCACAGAACAGGCCCTTCGGCCCTCAATGTTGTGCCGAGCAATGATCACCCTACTCAAACCCCTGTACCCGTAACCCAACAACCCCCCCTTAACCTTACTTCCAATCAAAGAACAAAGAACAGTACGGCATAGGAACAGGCCCTTCGGCCCTCCAAGCCTGCGCCGACCATGCTGCCCGTCTAAACTAAAATCTTCTACACTTCCGGAGACCATATCCTTCTATTCCCATCCAATTCATGTATTTGTCAAGATGCCCCTTAAATGTCACTATCGTCCCTGCTTCCACCACCTCCTCCGACAGCGAGTTCCGGGCACCCACTACCCTCTGTGTAAAAAAACTTGCCTCGTACACCTCTTCTAAACCTTGCCTCTCGCACCTTAAACCTATGCCCTCTAGTAATTGACCCCTCTACCCTGGGAAAAAGTCTCTGACTATCCACTCTGTCTATGCCCCTCATAATTGTGGAGACCTCTATCAGGT
Organism: Scyliorhinus canicula; assembly: GCF_902713615.1. Taxonomy (NCBI): domain Eukaryota; kingdom Metazoa; phylum Chordata; class Chondrichthyes; order Carcharhiniformes; family Scyliorhinidae; genus Scyliorhinus; species Scyliorhinus canicula. The sequence goes on from NC_052156.1 coordinate 129,801,575, forward strand.
CCCCCTTCAACCTCCTTTGTTTCAGTGAGAACAAACCAAGTTTATCCAACCTCTCCTCATAGATAAAGCCCTCCATACCAGGCAACATCCTGTTAAATCTCTTCTGCACTCTCTCTAATGCCTCCACATCTTTCTGGTAGTGTGGCAACCAGAATTGAACATTATACTCCAAGTGTGGCCTAACTAAGGTACTATACAGCTACAACATGACTTGCCAATTTTTATACTCAATGCCCCGGCCAATGAAGACAAGCATGCCATCTGCCTTCTTGACTACCTTCTCCACTTGTGTTGCTCCTTTTAGTGCCCTGTGGACCTGTACACCTAGATCTCTCTGACTGTCAATACTCTTGAGGGTTCTACCATTCACTGTATATTCCCTACCTGTACTAGACCTTCCAAAATGCATTATCTCACATTCGTCCGGATTAAACTCCATCTGTCATCTTGCCGGCCAAGTCTCCAAACGGTCTAAATCTTGCTGTATCCTCTGACAGTCCTCATCGCTATCCGCAATTCCACCAACCTTTGTGTCGTCCGCAAACTTATTAATCAGGCCAGTTACATTTTCCTCCAAATCATTGATATATACTACAAACAGCAATGGTCCCAGCACTGATCCCTGCGGAACACCACTCGTCACAGCCCTACAATCAGAAAAGTACCTTCCATTGCTACTCTCTGCCTTCGATGGCCTATCCAGTTCTGTATCCATCTTGCCAGCTCACCGCTGATCCGCTGTGACTTTACCTTTTGTAGCAGTCTGCTATGAGGAACCTTGTCAAAGGCCTTACTGAAGTCCATATGGACAACATCCACTGCCCTACCTGCATCAATCATCTTTGTGACCGCCTCGAAAAACTGTCAAATTAGTGAGACATGACCTCCATTCAATAAAACCGTGCTGCCTCTCGCTAATATGTCCATTTGCTTCCAAATGGGAGTAGATCCTGTCTTGTTATGCTCTTAGCGTAGCATAAGCTGCTTCCTTGATGCTCACTCTGACAAAGGAAGGTTCAGACGTGGAGATAACTTCGACATGTTTATTAAACTATTTACAATTCTCCTACTCGGATTCACCACTACTGTTAATCCTTCTATAGCTACTCAGATTGACGAACCAGTCTGCTACAATCCACGTGGTGGGTGTGATGTTGAATCAACCCTGTGTCTATACTCACTGAATATCTCCACTGGAAAGAGGAAGATCATGTGTGCGTGTCCTTTATATATGGGTTGGTGTAATGCCCCCCCTGTGGTAGTGTCACCTCTGTGTGTATTGTGAATGCCCATTAGTCGTGTCCTATCTTCCTGACCTATTGGTTGAGTGTCTGTGTGTCACATCTATGGTGCTCCCTCTAGTGTCTAGTTAGTCTACGTGTACTTACGTTAACCCCTTGTGTATCTACAGTGATGCATATCACCACATACCACCTTTCTCGTGTTACATATTTTCTGTACACTTAAAGAAAATTGAACAAAAAAACAGGTAGATAAGCGATGCTCTGTACAAGTTATGATAACAGTCATTAAACAATAAGTCCAACTCATATGGATGAGTCCAAAACCCATCAATTATCCTGGTCGAATGTCTTTCTTGTTAGGTTGGTGAGTTGGTGATTTTGATGGTGGCATGTCCTTGTGAACGCCATCAGCGTCCCTGTGCATAAGGAACCAAGAAGTGGTCAAATCACTTTGTTGTCTGATTTGGAGTCTTTTTTTCTTCCGATGCTTGTGATAGCGATGTTGGATAGCATCTGTCCTGAAAGCCAGGTTGCCTGTTGGTAGTACAGCACACGGGAATTGGAAAGATGCATCGTCCTGCCATGGTATGTCATTGTACTGAGCTGAGCAGTAACAGTGTCCCTCATGGGCAGAGTTGTACCATGTCATGCCAGTCGTAGTTCCATTGGTGTAGTCTTTGTCTGCTTGCTGTCGATGATGTTGCCTTTAGTACGTGTCGTGTCGTTGTCTTTGATATGGTTTTCATAGGTTGTGTTGTTGTGTCGGTTGGTTTTGTTGCCGTGTTTGCTGCTCTGAAGGACCACACTCTGTGGATAATACGAGTCCTTCACACAGTTACTTGTGTCAGCGTGCTTTGTGGCATCTGCTGTTTTCTTGAGTGCGCTGTCACTGAGTTTGCGGCGCTCCCCGTCTGGAGTCATGTCCGGCTTACTTGAATCAGCTTTGGCTTGTTGATTCTCCCAGTCTTGAGTCTGGTCTGTTGCACCTGAGTCAGTGTTGGTTTGTCGATGCTCCCCGTCTGGAGTCATAGCAGGTTCACTGGAGTCAGCTGAGATTTCTTGATGCTCCACGTCCGGAGTCATTTCAGGTTCACTGGAGACGGCTGAGGTTTCTTGATGCTCCACGTCCGGAGTCAAAACATTCAGGAATTCAGTGGCTTGTGGAGAGACTCGAGTGAATGAGGTTTGAAGTAACGTGGTGTCACTGGACTCACCAGTAGACTCACTGTGATCGTCGAGTGCCTCTGTACATTCTAGCTGAGTTCTGTCACATTACACATCTTGTATGGGAAGTGGGATGCTGTCGTCACTTGTCTCACATACAGTGGGTAGAGCCTCAGTAGCTTCTTGTTCACTTGGGCTGGGTAGACTGTCAGAGTCTTCTTCTGGTGGCTCAAACAATGTGGGTGGACTGTCGTAGTCGCTTTGGTCTTCACTGGAGTGTGGTAGACTGTCATAGTTGTCTTGCTATTCACTGGAGTGTGGTAGACTGTCATAGTTGTCTTGCTATTCACTGGAGTGTGGTAGACTGTCATAGTCTTCTTGCTGTGCACTTGAGCATGGTAGACTGTCATAGTCTTTCTGTTGTTCACTTGAACGTGGCAGACTTGCGTCTGCTCCTGGTTGCTCAGAGGAGGTTGCTAGACCCTCATGGTCTTGGTCATGCAAGGACTGCGCTTTGGAGTCTTGCGTTGCTTCTTTCGTGGAGGCTGTCCACGAGCTCACTGTGGAGGCTTGTGTCACTCGAGTCACGTCTTGTTCATGCAAAGACTGCGGTGTGGGGTCTTGCATTTCTTCTATCGTGGAGTCTGTCCACAAGCTCGCTGTGGAGGCTTGTGTCACTGGAGTCACTTCTTGTGTGGAGACGTGCAGTTGTCTCGCTGTGGAGTCTTTCATTGCTTTCTGAGTGGAGGCTGGGACCCTTTGTGGTGCGTGGACCACGCTCTGTGTGGAGTTGGAAACCCTTCACGGTGCATGGACCACTCTCTGTGTGGAGTTGGGAACCCTTCACGGTGCGTGGACCACTCTCTGTGTGGCAGCAGGCCGCTCTCTGTGGGCTTGTACCGCTCTCTATCTCTTGGTGTCAGGCCGCAGCATAATCCTGCTCTCCCGAGTCGGGATATCATATATGCTGGGCTGAAGATCCTCAAATACGAAGAACAAATCCGCATCTGTGTCAGATTTGGTACTGGGGTCGCCCTCTCGAATGATGAAACCTTCATCTGAGTCGTAGGCTTCTCGGACCATATCATCACTTTTCGTGTCGGAGCTGGCATTGGGCTTGCGGTGTCCAAAGACGAAATAAAGGTCGGAGTCGTAGTATTCAAGGACTGTATAATCTCTTTGGGCAGTGCTAACTGCTTGTTGCAGGGTTCTGAGGAGGTTACTTTCAGCTACTGGTCGAATGTCAGGTATTGTGCTGCTGTTCCAGGTGAAAGAATCGGGTTTTACATCTTTAACATTTTTTTTTTCGTTTTTTGGGCCATTTCTCCTTTAAGTGGGCGTGGTCGGGGGCCTCTGACGTCACGAAGCGTGTGACGTCGGTCGTAGCAAGTGATTGCGCATATCGCTGCTCCTTTACTGGCGGCCTTTTTTACAATTGCGCAAGCGCGGATTCTCACGCTTGCGCAAACAGACCTTCCCGTTCTGTGCGCTTCTTGCGCAACTGCGCATGTGCAGTACCTTTACCAAGATGGCTGCAATTCAAAACTGCAGATTTCTGCTGCAAGCCTACCTCGTGATGAGTTTTAGTGCTTCTTGTATTCTTGTATTCTCCTCGCAGAATTTTTGGAATTTGTCCAGGACTGCCTGGAAATCGCTCTTATTTTGCCACTTTGAGTATTTGAAGCTCTGGAAGATTTCAGCTGCTTCTGGACCCGCGATGGTGAGTAGAAGCTTTATTTTCTCTGCATCCGCCGCGCCATCTAGGTCGGACGCTACCAGGTAGATCTCGAATCTCTGCCTGAACCAACGCCAGTTTTCACAGGGATTCCCTTGGTACCTGAGCTGCTGCGGAACCGGAATCCCGAACATCGTCTTGCCTGGCTGTTATTGCTGGTTGTCACTGCTTGCTGAGTTGTAACTATATGGATTGAAACAGTCACTCAACTGGTATCATGCCTTGTTATGCTCTTGGCATAGCATAAGCTGCTTCCTTGATGCTCACTCTGACAAAGGAAGGTTCAGATGTGGAGATAACTTCAACACATTTATTAAACTATTTACAATTCTCCTACTCGGATTCGCCACTACTGTTAATCCTTCTATAGCTACTCAGACTGACGAACCAGTCTGCTACAATCCACGTGGTGGGTGTGATGTTGAATCAACCCTGTTTCTGTACTCACTGAGTGTCTCCACTGGAAAGAGGAAGATCATGTGTGCTGTGTCCTTTATATATGGGTTGGTGTAATGCCCCCCTGTGGTAGTGTCACCTCTGTGTGTATCGTGAATGCCCATTGGTCGTGTCCTATCTTACTGACTTATTGGTTGTGTGTCATGTCTCTGGTGCTCCCTCTAGTCTCTAGCTAGTCTACGTGCACTTACATTAACCCCTTGTGTATCTACAGTGATGCATATCACGACAGATCCTGTCTCAAAGAATTTGTCCAGTAATTTCCCTACCACTGACGTAAGGCTCACCGGCCTGTTGTTCCCTCTTGCTACCTTTGCTACCCTTCTTAAACAAAGGAACAACATTGGCTATTCTCCAGTCCTCCATATATAAAATGGGCGGGATTCTCCGGGAATCGGCATGATGGCCTGACTCCGGCGCCAAAAACGGCGTGAAATACTCCGGCGTCGGGCTCCCCGGAATGTTGTGAATTCTCCGGCCAGGAATGGGCTAGCAGTGGCATGATGCCATTCGCGACAGCGTCACCCGTCATGGACGCGCGCGCTGTCATTGACGCCGTGCAGCAGCACAGCACAAAAGACGGTCCCCCCGGAGACCCGGAAAAATGGCCACCTACCGTGCAGTTCCGAGGGTCCAGGAGCACGACATTGAGAGAGACCCGGAGCACCAGGCATACGACTCCCCCAGGACGTGCCCGGGTGACCATGAGCCAGGGACAGTCCCGGAGCACCAGGTGGATGCTGCCCCCATCCAGTGTGAGTGCGGTGACGCCGGCGGGCCACACCTAGTGACGAGGAGGGCAGCCACAGCAACAGGCCGCTATCGTAGTCGATCCAGGACACTGACACACGGGACACAAGCACCCAGGAGACCCACATACAGGACGCACCCACCCAGGACATACCCACCCAGGACACCGACACCCAGGGCACCGCCACCCAGGGCACCAACACCCAGGGCACAGCCACCCAGGACACCGACACCCAGGGCACAGCCACCCAGGGCACACACACCCAGGGCACACACACCCAGGGCACACACACCCAGGGCACACACACCCAGGGCACACACACCCAGGGCACAGCCACCCAGGACACCGACACCCAGGATACTGCCACCCAGGGCACACACACCCAGGGCACACACACCCAGGGCACACACACCCAGGGCACACACACCCAGGGCACACACACCCAGGGCACGGCCACCCAGGGCAAACACACCCAGGGCACAGCCACCCAGGGCACACACCCAGGGCACACACACCCAGGGCACCGACACCCAGGGCAAAGCCACCCAGGGCACAGCCATCCAGGGCACACACACCCAGGGCAAAGCCACCCAGGGCACACACACCCAGGGCACAGCCACCCAGGGCACACACACCCAGGGCACCGACACCCAGGGCACAGCCACCCAGGGTAAAGCCACCCAGGACACACACACCCAGAGCACACACACCCAGGGCACCAACACCCAGGGCACCAACACCCAGGGCACACACACCCAGGGCACAGCCACCCAGGGCAAAGCCACCCAGGATACACACACCCAGGGCACCAACACCCAGGGCACCAACACCCAGGACACACACACCCAGGACACATACACCCAGGACATTGACGCCCAGGACACTGATGCCCAGGGCACTGACACATAGGACACAGACACACAGGATCCGAACATACAGGACACTAACACACAGGACACCTACCTCAGGACACTGACGCACACGACACAGAGGACAGATGGACAGGAATCACCACTTCAGGGGACCCCGGACTTTGGGTCGGATGAGGATCACGCCATTACGCCACTGCTATCTCTTACACCCTCCACCATCGCAGAGTTACTCACCTCAGTTGGGCACTTTAGCGATAAGGCATCTGGGACACTAACTGGTGCGCACAACACAGCCGTCCCGGTACAGCAGGTGGAGGCAGGAGCAGCCGAGGGGCCAGGCAGTCGGAGAGCTGCCCGGCGCAGGCAGCCATCTGCCGCCCAGAATGGTCCCGGGTTCCTGGAGTTACCACACCCACCCATAGACCCGATGCAGTCACAGACCCAGGGACGACCGAAGGGGGTGACGGCCGGCTTGCAGCAGCTGCAGACGCAGGTGAAGGAGTCCACTCCCGTCCAGGAGCAGGGAGTGGTGCCGGTCATGCGTACCACCCAGGCCGACACCGCACGGGTGGGGTCCGCGGTGGACGCAATGGGTGCAACGGTGTCAGACACGGGTCGCAGTATGCAAGGCCTGGGGCATTCCGTGCAGGTGGTGTTCGTGGCCCAGGAGATGGCTGCCCTCTCACAGGCAGCCATGAGCCAGAACCAGCAGCAGATAGCAGAGGCGCTCAACGCCATGGCCCAGTCTCAGCAGGCCATGGGCCAGTCACTGCAGGCCATTGCTGAGGGCATCGGCGCCATTGCCCAGGTGCTGGCCGGCGTCGCCCAGATACAGGCAGGGATGTTCAACTCCCTGAGATCCATGGCTGCAAACTTGCAGACCCTTGTTGATACCAGGGCCGGCCTCCAGGACTGGCAGCGGCAGGTGTCGGGGGGGGGGGGGGGGGGGGGGGGGGGGGGGGGGGGGGGCGTCGGATGCTTGGTCCGTTCGCATCCCCGACCCATGTAGAGGCCCGGGCACCCTAAGGGAGGAGGCGGTGCTGGGGCCCGCTCCAGGTACCCATGCAGGGGTGGTCCTGGAACACTGCAACTCCTCGGACTCCCCCTCTTCCGTCCCAGGTGGATCTGATGGGCAACGGGCAGGACAGGCTGGCAGCTCACCATCCCATTTACCCGGGCAGCAGCCAGGCCCATCCAGGCCAGGCCGCCCCAGGAAACGGCCGCCAAAGGGGTCCCCAGTCACAGGGCAGGAATCACAGGGGTCCTCCTCCAGTTCCGCTGTACCGTCTGGGGAACCACCTAGATGCAGTCATAGGCCAGTAAGGCCAGAAAGTTAGACACTGAGTAAGTTGGCACGGGTGCAGGGCACAGATTAGTTATAGGGGCTTGGGCACGTGTATGAACTGTTTGACATTAAAATCACTTTCACACCTACAGAAGCTGCCTCTGTGCTCTGTCCGATGCGTGCAGGGGTGTGGTGTGAGGTGAGCGCCAGTGTGTGTGTGAGGGGTGATAGAACGTCAGCCTCAGGTGAGTGTGCCCCCCACCCCCGGGTCACCCTTGCCACCCCCCCCCGGGCAGACGGCGGGACCATGCGCTGCAGTGTCAAGGCCGCATGCAGGGGTGGTCCGGGTGGAGGGTGGGACTGTGGCCATGAGTCAGACATTGCCTAATGATGTAGAGCCCGGAGCTCATCGCAGAGTGGGCTGTCATCATCCTCCATGGTCTGCAATAGACCTGCTTCCACTGGCGAGCGTGTCAGCCTTGCCCAGTGTGCAGCAGGTGGATGTGCAATGGAGGGGTGTCATCTGGGGACGACTGCGCCTCGTCCTGCTGCTCCTCCACTCCCCCCTCCTCTGCCTGCGACACATCGCCCCTCTGCTGGGTTATGTTGTGCAGGACGCAGCAGAGCACAACAATGCGGCCGACCCTATCTGGCGGGTACTGGAGGGCCCGTCCAGAGCGGTCCAGGCACCTGAAGCACATCTTCAGCAGCCCAAAGCACCTCTCTATCACTCCCCTGGTCGCTGCATGGGCATGGTTGTAGCGGTTCTCCACGTCAGTCTGTGGCTTCCGTATCAGCGTCATCAGCCACGACCGCAACGGGTAACCCCTGTTGCCCAGCAACCAGCCCCTCAGCCGGCGGGTGGGGGGCGTCCCTTGAACATGGTGAGGATGAAAGATTGCGCCAATATGAATGAGTCATGTACACTGCCTGGGTACTGGGCGCAGACGTGCAGGACCCTCATGCGGTGGTCATAGACCACCTGCACGTTCATGGAATAGGTCCCCTTCTTATTTGTGAACACGGCCCTGTTATCAGCTGGTGTTCGCACAGTGATGTGGATCCCAACAATCGCTCCCTGGACTATGGGCATCCTGGCCAAAGCAGCAAAGCCCACTGCCCGGGCATCCTGGCTGACCCGGTCCACATGGAACTGGATGTAGGGGTCCGCAATGGCATACAGGGCGTCCGTCACTGCACGGATGCACCGGTGCACCGATGCCTGCGAGATGCTGGACAGGTCCCCACTCAGCGACTCGACTGACCCTGTGGCATAAATGTTCAGGGCCACCTTAACCTTGATGGACACGGGGAGAGGATGTCCTCCCTCAGTGCCACGCGGTGCCAGATGTGCCATCAGGTGGCAGATATGGGTGACGCTTTCCCGGCTCATCCGGAGTCTCCTCCTGCATGCCCTGTCTGTGAGGTCCTGGGTGTGACGAGCGGGGTCGGTACACACAGAGCCTCATCTGTCGTCTCCGTCACCGTGGCGCAACCACCTCCTCCTCGTCCTGTCGGGCGGGCGGCCTTCCAGCCTGGGCTGCTGCCACCTGCCTCCCTGCGGCACACTCCTCTGCTGCAGCCTCCTCCGCCTCCCTGGCACGTTCCTGCTCCAGCTACCCAAGGCCAACATTTAGAATTGCGGTGCCCGCCACAGCGGCCAACATTGTTGGGTGATGACCAAACGTAACGGCCTGCAGGAGATGGGGGGCGGGGTGGGGGATAGACGATATGTTGCAGCCTCCCCCCCCCCCCCCCCCCCCCCGCAGCCTGGTGCCATGGGCTGCATGGTCGTAACTGTTGCAAGCTGGCACCTGGCCAGGCGCACGCACCCCCCCCCCCACACCCCGCCTACCCACGGCACGCACTCACCCCAACACCCTCCGCCCCCTGCTCCCCGGCACGCACCCTCCTCCAACGCCCCCCCTCCTTCCTTCCCACGGCACGCACCCTCCCCAACGCCCCCCCCCCCCTCTCCTCCCCGGCACGCCCCCTCCTCCAACGCCCCCTCTCCTCCCCGGCACGCACCCTCCCCAACGCCCCCCCCTCTCCTCCCCGGCACGCATCCTCCCGAACTCCCCCCCCTCTCCTCCCCGGCACGCCCCCTCCTCCAACGCCCCCCTCTCCTCCCCGGCACGCACACTCCCCAACGATCCCCCCTCTCCTCCCCGGCACGCCCCCTCCTCCAACGCCCCCCCTCTCCTCCCCACGGCACTCATCCTCCAGAACTCCCCCCCCATCCCTCCCCGGCACGCCCCCTCCTCCAACGCCCCCCCTCTCCTTCCCACGGCACGCATCCTCCCGAACCCACCCCATCCCTCCCCGGCACGCACCCTCCCCAACCCCCTCCCGCCCCCTGCTCCCCGGCACGCGCCCTCCCCAACGCCCCCCTCTCCTCCCCAGCACGCACCTCCCCAACCCCCCCGCCCCCTGCTCCCCGGCACGCACCCTCCCCAACGCCCCCCTCTCCTCCCCGGCACGCACCCTCCCCAACGCCCCCTCTCCTCCCCGGCACGCACCCTCCCCAACCCACCCCGCCCCCTGCTCCCCGGCACGCACCCTCCCCAACGCCCCCCTCTCCTCCCCGGCACGCACCCTCCCCACCCCCCTCCCGCCCCCTGCTCCCCGGCACGCGCCCTCCCCAATGCCCCCCCTCTCCTCCCCAGCACGCACCCTCCCCACACCCCCCCTCTCCTCCCCGGCACGCACCCTCCCCAACCCCCCCCCCCCCGCCCCTGCTCCCCGGCACGCACCCTCCCCAACGCACCCCTCTCCTCCCCGGCACGCACCCTCCCCAACGCTCCCCCTCTCCTCCCCGGTACGCCCCCTCCTCCAACGTCCCCCCCTCTCCTCCCCGGCACGCACCCTCCCCAACGCCCCCCCTCTCCTCCCCGGCACGCCCCCTCCTCCAACGTCCCCCCCTCTCCTCCCTGGCACGCACCCTCCCCAACCCACCCCGCCCCCTGCTCCCCGGCACGCACCCTCCCCAACCCCCTCCCGCCCCCTGCTCCCCGGCACGCGCCCTCCCCAACGCCCCCCCTCTCCTCCACAGCACGCACCTCCCCAACCCCCCCGCCCCCTGCTCCCCGGCACGCACCCTCCCCAACGCCCCCCTCTCCTCCCCGGCACGCACCCTCCCCAACGCCCCCCCTCTCCTCCCCGGCACGCTTCCTCCTCCAACGTCCCCCCCTCTCCTCCCCGGCACGCACCCTCCCCAACCCCCCCCGCCCCCTGCTCCCCGGCACGCACCCTCCCCAACGCCCCCCCCTCCTCCCCGGCATGCACCCTCCCCACACCCCCCCTCCCCACAGCACGCATCCCCCCCAACCCCCCCCCCCCCCCCCTCCCCAGCACGCACCCTCCCCAACGCCCCCCTCTCCTCCCCGGCACGCACCCTTCCCAACGCCCCCTCTCCTCCCCGGCACGCACCCTCCCCAAAACCCCTCTCCTCCCAAACCACCCCCCTCCTTCCCGGCACGCACCCTCCCATCACTCTCCCTCCCCGCCCCCCCCCCCCACCTCCCCAGCATGCACCCTTCCCAACCCCCCCCCCCCCCACCCCGGCACGCACCCTCTCCATCACTCGCCCTCCCCAACCCCCCCCCCCTCCTCCCCATCACTCGCCCTCCCCAAGCCCCCCCCTCCTCCCCAGTACGCACCCTCCCCAACCCCCCCCCCCCCTCCTCCCCGGCATGCACCCTCCCCAACCCCCCCCCCCCCTGGCATGCACCCTCCCTATCACTCGCCCTCCCCAACGCACCCTCGCCAACCCCTCCACTCTCCTCCGTGGCATTCACCCTCCCCAATCCCCCTCCCTAGCCCCTGCCCCTCCACAGCCCCTCCCGCCCCCCAGCACGCACACTCCAATGGCTCCTGCGACCCCCCCCCCAACCAACTGCGGCCATGCCGTCCTCTCTCCGGCGGTCGCCCCACACTGACTCCTACCTCCACGCTGGCCGGCGTCAACAAGCACAACTCGTTGACGCCGTTAAATAGGTGATTCAATTTACGCCAGCGTGACCCATGGTCAAGTCGGCGGGACTTCGGCCCATCCAGCCCGGAGAATTGGGTCAGCCACGGGGCCCATTTCGTCGTGCCGGTCCTCGCCATTCTGCGAGGAACGATTCACGTCAACGGGATTTTAAGGGCACCGGAGAACATCGCGGGCGGCAACTGGGCGGTGTCGGGGCGGCGTGGCGGGATTTAAGCCGCTCCCCGGCGATTCTCCGAGCCGGCGAGGGTGGAGAATCCCGCCCAATATCTACACATTTAATTTTCTAAGGAATGAAGAGGTTAATGTATGAGAATATAGAACATACAGTGCAGAAGGAGGCCATTTGGCCCATCGAGTCTGCACCGACCCACTTAAGCCCTCACTTCCACCCTATCCCCATAACCCAATAACCCCTCCTCACCTTTTTTTTTGGACACTAAGGGCAATTTGCATGGCCAGTCCACCTAACCTGCACGTCTTTGGACTGTGGGAGGAAACCGGAGCACCCAGAGGAAACCCACGCAGACAAGGGGTGAACATGCAGACTCCGCACAGACAGTGTATTGACGTAGATAGAGACAGGAAGCAGAGAGTGGGAATAAATGGGTTCTTTTCAGAGTGCCAGGCGGTGACCGCAGAGTTCAGTGCTGGGACCCCATCTGTTCACAATTCACATTAATGATATGGACGAAGGGATTGCATGCAATATCTCCACATTTGCAGACGACACTAAGCTGGGTGGCAGTGTGTGCTGTGAAGAGGATGCAAAGAGGCTGCAGGGTGACCTGGACAGGCTGGCTGAGTGGGCAAATACTTGGCAAATGCAATATAATTTGTGTAAATGTGATGCTATCCACTTTGGTGACAAAAACAGGAAGGCAGATTAATATCTGAATGTTGGCAGTTCAGGAATAGGGAACATGCAATTAGACCTGGGTATCATGGTGGACAGTCGCTGAAGGTTGGCATGCAGGTGCAGCAGGGTGTCATGGTGGACAGTCGCTGAAGGTTGGCATGCAGGTGCAGCTGGCGGTAAGGAAAGCTGATGGCATACTGGCCTTCATAGTGACAGGATTTAAGTAGGAGAGGGATGTCTGCTGCAGTTATACAAGGCCTTGGTGAGGCCATACCTTGAGTATTGCCTGCAGTTTTGGTCTCCTAGTTTGAGGAAGGACATTCTTGCAATTGTCCAGCGAAGACTCAACAGATTAATTCCCAGGATGGCAGGACTGAATATGAAGAAAGACTGGATTGACTGGGATTGTACTCACCAAATGTGATTTTGGAGTGGGGCTGTGGAGAATCCAGCCCCACAAGTGAACCTTGCCATTGGTAATGCCACCTGGCGGAGGCAGAGAATCGCGGGAGGCCCGGAGAATACTGTACAATTTGTCTGCCCAAAACGGCATGCGGCATCGAATGCATTCATGCCGTTGTTGAGGTGCTGGAGCATGGCATCCCATTGGGCGCAAGTGTTGATTTTCGACTAACACACAATTCTCTGCCCAATCGCGACTTTACTCTTTGCTTACTCTGTACAGACCAAGAATCTTTCTCCTGGATCTATTTGAAGAGTAGATTCACGTAGACATGAGAAAACTTTTGCAACTGGAGCTGCTGATCCCTTTTAGGCTGGGAAGTGAGGGGGCAGTCATGCTTTGCCCATAAATCTCCATTCAGTCCGCTATAGGGACCAGAGGAATAAATCACAGTCTCAGCGTGCAGAGAGGTGTGTGTTTGTAGGAGACAGGGTCTGCAGCAATCCTTATCCAATGAGGTAGAGGGATGGGGATTGTTGGCAGTGAAGCGGTTTTTACAGGTGCTGTCATTATCAATTCTAACATTCTTCCATCTAAATTCAAATCAGAGGATGCAGCCTTGCATTCAGAGGCAGATCGATGCTTCAGTTAGTGTTGCGAGTGTGTAAAATGGCTATTGCCCAAAGCCATTATTTACATAAGATGACATCAGACATCACAAGGGGATGACCAGAACACATTGTACAAAGACATTTAACATCCCTCTTTTCATTAAGTGCCCTATCATTTTCAACTTACTCATCCCACATTGTCCATAAAGATAATTATCACACATAAATAAAGAAAAACTGTTCGTTCTTTCTAGTCTGTTTCTTTAGTTGAACAATATCCTCTCTATCAAAGGTCATACTGTTCCCAACTACTCTCAACTTCTCCAGCTCTTCCTGCAAGTTTAATGTCTGCTCTTTGATCATGGCTTCATCCAACTGTATTTTAAGCTTGGCAGACTCCTGCTCAACTTGCTCAGTTGTTGACTGAACTTACTCTCTATCGCACATTTTCACAGGCACTGCCTCACCTGTGAAAGCTCCGCACTGTGTCCCTGTGCATCTATTAACCTTGTGTTGCAATTCTGTTAGGAATTTGCTCAATACTGAGTATTTCTGGCACTGTACGTGCACTGATTCTCATTGGTATTGTAACTGTGCCTCCAATTCAGTAAGCAGCTCCTTCGTCTGTTCTGTGTTTTGGAATTCTGGCTTCATCTTCACCAGCTTGTCCTCCAATGATTTGTTTGTGTTTGTGCCTCCTGAACTCGTGCCTGAGTCTCTGATTTCTTGCTTTTCCATATGAACTCCCCTTCTTCCACACTTTTCTGAAGCTCTCTCAGCCTTCCCTCTGCCTCAGCAAGAAGCAATCTGCACTAGTCACAATCTGATTGTAAATTGCTTTGGGCTTTTTGTCTTTCTTTAACTTAAGTGCTGGAGGGAATTCTGTTGGTTCGGATATTCCAAGGCCCTGTGCTTGAACTCTTGCAACCAATCGTTATGGAGCTGTTGTGACAATACAGTCACCTCCTAGAAGATCCCCTGCTGCATTCCTTTGGGTTGTGTCTGGACCAATCTCAGCTCTGCACGTCATCGTTTTTATTCTTTTGTTGTTCAGCTATTGCTGTGAGCAGCAGTAGTGCCTGTGTCAGTGTGGTAATCTGAACATCTTTATCCTTCCGTCTGCTCCCCGCCTGCTCTTGTTCTACCTGTTGGGTTACTTGAGAACTGAATGTTCTTTTTCCATTATTCTGACCAGTCGCGAGCAGTGCCTCGATCGACTTGATTCGCTCCGCAAGGTGCTGGCCTCTGTCACCTAAACTCAAAGCTCCTCCCGTTCCCCCACCTTGCCCTTCACTTCAGCCACTGTGGACACCATTTTAGGGTGAAAATCAGTGATCATTCATTGAAAGTAGAGCATTGTTCCTTTCTCATTTTCTTGCTGCCTGTGAGCAGGTTGGACCAACTGCTCTGGGACATGCAAGGCATTGGCATTGCCAAGTCGCCTCAGTAACATCTTCTCTCTCATTCCTAATGTCACAACTAAAGCTCAGTGAGCTGTTGCACGCACTTGCTGACTTTGTCCTCCCGCAGCTTCCTCTGCTTCTCATCTTGTTGGAGGGTTTCCGACTTCTCACTCAGTTACTTTATCTCGTCTTTCAGCCTGGACCTGAGGGCAGCTGAAACTCTCATTGGAAGATGTTGAGTTGTCCTCACATTTTCATCATCTTCAAGATGATATTCCAAGACATCCATAACATCTTTGTAAATTGTCAGAATCTTGGACTCATATAACATAATGCAAATCTCTTCTGATATGTGGAGGGTTACCAGTCCAAACCTTTGGCTTGTTTTAGCTGAGATCAGGAAATTTTGCTAAGAAGACTGCAGATCTTCTTTCTTTTCGTTGTGCTTCACAGCTCAATTTCTCCTCTTGGGGAGAGCATCACTCCATCTTCGAGCCTCAATTTTACCTTCATTCTCAGGTCACCATCTTGAGAAACTCCACACAAATCTGCGAAGCTCATGAGCTCATGATGTTGCACATAGCTCTAGTTTCTATCTGACACTTTGCATCCACTTGATGCTTCCTTTTTGGAGCAATCATTCCTTTTTGGAGCAATCATTCCAACAGTTACAAATGATTTTTTGACTTGAGACTTGGTGGTGCCGGCCTGTTCTGGGGTGTAGAGATGTTCTTCACAGAATTATTGTCCCACATCCCATCAACCTACTCATTTTTCCTTCTTGTGATGTCGTTCCTCCCACCCTCGCCCCTCCCTTTGCCACTGTATCTCTCCTTAATCTCTCTCCTGGCCCTTCCGTGAATTGTCCTTCCATTTCTCTATTGACTTATGGTTGGAAGGCTGGATTGCCTTTCAGCATAGTGCAATGCCTCATCAGTTCTTCCATCCAAGATCCTTCAGCAGATGATTAGCAACATCAGAGCTTCTGTAAATATCAATAGCTTTCTTGTGTAAGTTTCTCTTACCTCTGCAGGTGTTCTCACTGCTGCTCTCACAGCAGGATCCCTCGTTCCTAAGACAATCCTATCTGTGGTGAGATATCCTTCAGTTGCCCAAACTCACAAGATTCAGCAAGGCGACTCAGTACAGTCATATATTGATCAATATTCCCCCTTTCAGCCTGAGCTCTGGTGTTGAACACATAGCGTTCATAAATAAATGTCAAGAAAATCTGTCCGATAAACCAAAGAAATTGTAATCGTTTTCTGTCAGCAATATTCTGGTCATTTTTTAAGCTTTTATGCCCGTGGTAATTAAAGCAAGGGACAAAGTGACTGTGTGAAGTTAAACTGTGTGTGATTATGTTAATGAACATAGCAGGACTTTAAACAGATGTTTACCTCAGGTAATTTAGTAAGGATGGCTATGGAACAAGAATAGATTTGAATGGATTTTTTGTAGTTCAAATAATTAGATATACAAATGGGTGAAGGAATGGTGTCATAGGTGAAGTACGGATAAAGGGAGATAAATTTTCTTTTAAACTCTGTCCATAAGGTGCTGCATGTGACCGTCTCCACCCCCAAAAACTTCAGAGCCTCTGAAAGAGCCATTGTCCACAACACACTCCTGACTTAAACTAGAATACCATATCTGATAAGCAACTACAATATGCTCACCCCTCACTGTCTTTAAGTTTACTAAGCCAATCCAATAGATAGACTTTTATCCCTCTTGAGCCCCCAATTTGTTATGGGCCAGGGTTTACAGAACCCCAACGTGGATCATGGAGTTCACCTGACCCACAAATTTTAATAGATTGTGGTATGGGGAGCACACGGCCCACTCTACAGGAGTGGTACAGCAGAAATGGAAAAGTATTTTTTAAAGCAAAATAATGTTTATTCTATGAACTCAAGTTATCCTTTTTAAAACATACAGTGAACATCTTAGCAACCATTAATTCAAATACAACCCCCAAAGAATACAACACTAAGTAATGCTCAATAACTTCCCGAACAACATCCAGAAGACAAAAGAGACACCTTTTAACAGAAGCACACTACGTTTACATTCACTCCTGAGAACATTTATAATTCTGAATTCACCAAATGATCAAGAGATAGTCTTTTGATGGCAGAAAGAACAGCAGTACACCTGCTTGGACTGGCTTCAGCTCCAACACTGAAAATGACACGAAAACCACACCCTGCAGCAAACAGCCTAAAACAAAAGTAAAAAGCTGACAGACAGCCCAGCTCCACCCACACTCTGACAACACTGATAAACACCCATTTCTTGAAGGTACATTTCTTAAGGACCCATTTCTTAACGGTACTCTCACATAACAGTTATTTCCACACTCCTGTTGCTTGCTTGTTGGCAGCAACAAAATGGAGGAATCTCGCCTTCAAGATTTTGCGCCCAAAGTATGGATCAAGTGACATCAGTATAAGTGGTGGGAGCGTGACCTGCTCTTTCCCACCACTTCTGGTGAGAAGATTCTGCTATTTTTAATAAGAAATCTGTCCCTAAGACAGCACGCTGATGTCAGGAGGAGGCAGTAAGAGGACAGTGCGCTGACATTAGGAGGAGACTGTATTGGATAGTGCGTTAATGTCAGGTGGTGGCATTCTGCCCCACTGGGCAACAGGGATGTGTACTGCCAGATCTGCCTGAGAGGGCATGCATGTGGATGGCATTCTCTCTTTTTTAAACAGCACATGGTGTCCCTTGATTTTTATTTGTGAAGACTGATAACTTATAATACACCATTATAGTGACACGATTGCAGAGGTTTCAAACATTCACACAGGTTTCACATGCTGGTGCTTAAATTCCACTTACCTTCTCCCAGAGGAGAACCACATAATTTATTTTCTGTGATTGTTGCTGGTGACTTCTTCTTGGAGCTCAGGTTGAAGCACAAACATATTGCTGCAATCCATGTTTATGTAGCTACCACATAATTCCTCCTCCCTGTGATGGTGTGGGCATTGAAGTACATGTGGAACCAGTGAACTGGTGCTGGCTGCCAGCATCGTGACGCACCATTCTCAACCCTCACATAAGCTTAACCCGCCCGCTCTCCGTGTCCTTCACATGCCCTGAGCTGCAACAACCCCACCACTGGATGTACCGCCTCCTCCTATTGATCAGCGGAACAATTAGACGTCAATGTGACATTAGGAAAGCTAATCACCCATTGGACAATCTGGATGCCAATCGGGTGGAGCAAGGCGAAATGCTATGGCTGCTGGCCGACACAGGTGGCATTCTCAATCTAAAAGCCAGTCGCAGCTGCTGGACGCTTCTCCCGCGATTGGGAGCGCCGTGTCCGCAACTCTGCAGACAGCCCCACTGCGACCCACCCCGCGGGTTGTGACCTGGGTTTGAAAAACTCTAGTTTAAGCTACAAGTGCTGCGTGAAGCCATTGTCTAATTTACAAGTAACTATTTCACTTCATTGTCTTTCGTACTCCTTAATAAAGATTTACTTTGCTATAAAATAGTAAAAGTGAAGTAGCCATAGTCCCAGACGACCGTAGGCTGTTTTCCCCTTTGAGGGGGGAGAGCTGACTGTTGGAGATATAACCTGAGGATCACCACACCTCAGGCGAGGGTCAAGGTTGAGAAGTTGGGGCCTTCATGAATCACCTCAGCTGATACGGGAATTGAATCTGCGCTGTTAGCCTCACGAACCAACTGTCCAGCCAACTGAGCTAAACTGCCCCCCACCAGTTGTAAAATAAGCACAAACAGTCAGGGACATCATTTCTGGACTTTGGAACCTCTCCTCTTACAATACAAGTTGCCATCACAAATGTGAAGGCAGTTGTTTCAAGTTTCTCTTCTAGGATTTGAATAGCTCAGCATTTACCATCAGTCATAACATTGGTAGGGGGTTCAGTTTGGTCTTCAAGCCCTCCAAAAATTCACATGTCTGGCTTTCCTGCTCCTAAATTGTGTCCAGGGGCAATACAGGGGCAATACTTGTATTGAAAATGGAATTACCACTCTTATTTGCTCAGGTATCGTGCTCAACCCTGCGGCAATCCCATATTCTGCCATTGAGACTGGAGGAGCTTCCAATTCACTCCCAACTCCCCTTCATCTCCATGGAAACAGGCACTGGAATATTCAAAGCTGCAATGACTCACCCAGCAGTCCATCTCCTGGACAAAGTTGCAAGCTGAAGTTGTAATTATTCTCTGCTGTGTAAGGTAAACAAAGGTAGTTTTAAGGGATTTATATTTGTATTGGTAAACATTAGAAATAAGGCAATGTTTTAAGTGGGTTTAATTTAATGTTTCTGTGTAAGGAAGGTGTCAAAAGCAGAATGGAACTGACGGGGTAGCAAGAATCAGACTGCCCATTAACCTTGCAGAATACGAGCTCCCCCATTATGGGGGCGGGGACCTCTAATTGTAGAACAATTATCTGTGATATAACGTCGGCTGGTTTTGACACCGACAAACAGCAAACCCAGCAGGAGTTGCTGTGTGGTGTACATAATAGTTCTTCTAAATAAAACTTTACTTCTTTTTTTATACTCAGTGTGGACTCTTTTGTCATCTTACAAAAGAACGATCAAACCAATAGTTAGATTCATGCTTGACAAACGTGTTTGTATGTGTGGGGGTTGGTTCATTTCCCACTGTGCTTCCATTGTACTTTAGAGAGAGTTCAGGCGTGAAAAGTGAATAGCAGGAGCATGTGGCCGCTGCTTAGCAACTGGGGCCCCTTTAAGGTAGGAGGGCTTTTGAATTTAGTTTTAGCTGAATTCATTTGCAGTTGAAGATTGGACACCGGGAGTGAACATCTCATCACTCTGCCAGGAAACGACAAGCTGGACAGGACAACGGAGCTGTAACGAGGCAGGCTTCCCAAAAAAACAGATGCAGTCCAGGTATTCAGGGAATTGGGACAGAAAGAATATCTCAGGAAGACTGAAGTTAAGAGAACAGAGACAAAGGTATTGTTCAGATGAATTCAAGGAAAAAGCAGCTAAAATGTTGTGAATGAAATAAATCAGATTTAGAGTGGAAAGGCAGACTTCAGAGGTAACTCAAATGTTTGATGTCATCTTAATACAGTCTGGGTAATTATATTGAACTGGTGCAACAGGCAACGCAAAGAAATCTTGAAGGGCAAGTTGTAAAGTCTGGATGCTGGATTCATTGTTAAAAGTGGAACGGAAGCTTTGTTTGAAAGAATAATTTGGAAAATCTAGACTGGATTTTGAATGAAAACTGCCAGTGGAAAGCATTGTGGTGAAAGAAGATTTTAAAGCATATTTTTCAGCAATGGAGTTTGGAAATTCACATGTGACAATCATCTGGGGGACTTTGAGGAGAAATGCACAGGGGCTGGTTTCGCACAGTAGGCTAAACAGCTGGCTTGTAACGCAGAACAATGCCAGCAGCGGAGGTTACATTTCCGTACCAGCCTCCCTGAAAAGGCGCCGGAATGCTTTTCACAGTAACTTCATTTATGCCTACTTGTGACAATACGTGATTATTGTTATTATTATGTTCACTTGGGTTCAGAATGGGGATTGTGTTTTGCCACTGCCAGCTTGTGTTTATAAATGGACTTTGTGTTACTGAGACCATTTTAGCTTAACCTATACTGTGTAACCTGTGTTAACTTTGGAATCTGTGTGCATTTGTTAAGCTAAGAGGGGAGTTGTCAACAATTGGGAAAAAGTACAATTAAAAAGTGACATTGGAAAAAACAAATTAGGGCAGCTATCCAAAGAGATTTTATGATGCAAATTAGCATATCAGTAAGAAAAGCAAGTTTACCTATGTGACAAGGTGGAAACAATGGGGTATAGATGAGGTAACTTCAAAGTTCACACCGCTCCAGCTGCTGATCCCGATGTCAACTGGGCGCCGCGGGGTCCGCGCATGCGCAGTGGCTCCCTTCTGCACGCCAGCCCCAACACAACATGGCGTAGGGCTACAGTGGCCGGCGCGGAAGAAAAGAGGCCCCCAGCACGAGAGGACGGCCCGCCGATCGGTGGGCCCCGATCGCGGGCCAGGCCACAACGGAGGCTCCCCCTGGGGTCAGACCCCACCCTCCCCCCTCACAGGCCACCCCCAGACCCTTCCATGCCGATGTCCTGCTGGCTCAGAGCAGATTAGAACGCTGCTGGAGGGACTCGGGTTTTCTGTTACGGCCGCTCGGCTCATCGAGGGCCGAGAATTGCCGGGGGTGCTTCGCGCTGGTCGCGGGGATTCGCCGGCCCGTCCCCGGGCTGAGAGTATCTCGCCCACTGTTTTGAGCCAAGGTTCCATTCCGCGTCTTCCCGTCCAAGTCATAAGATCAACTGGGAGCATAACAGCTCTTTTTCTTTCCTGCTGCCGGCTCTCCTAAAGGTATCAAATTCCAGTCAATCCCAGTTACACACTTTTGACAACATGTTCCATGTGATGTGCAAAAAAGGCTACTGCCGAAAATCCTTTATTTACTAAAATGACACCAGAGTTCACGTGCATGTGACAAAGTGTGCAAAGGTATTTATCCAAACAGGCAGGATTTGCCCGTCTTGTGCACACTGCAGATACTGGGCTGGATGCCCTTTAAATGGTAATGAGGCCCAGAATTAAAATTGTCCTTTCCTCATGCTGACATCATGGGGACTTCTCAAGCATGCGCACGCACACACATACACACACGCCTTATTCATACCCTGAGTTAAAGCAAGTCTTTAACAATGGCCCCCTCTTTCTGAACATTTAGCAATTCAGAGGCTGGGTTAAGTGCCTTAAGCAAGAGCCAAATGAAGTGGAACGAAGTCCAAAATGTACACAAAATGTAGCTTATTCATTCTTCCTGTTTTATTTCTTGTTGTCCATGGTGACAGCTTTGTGTCTCTTTTTATTAAAGAAATGATGCATTTTATTTGGTGCAATTTAATTTGTTCCTGCAGATGATTTAATTTGCAGACAGTTGTTGTTTCTTAATTTTCTGAATGGTCACTTTCTCTTTCTAGGAGCTGAATATTTGTAATGCTCTGATGGGAAAAAAGAAGACGTCACATTTTCTTTCTATTTCACCTGGAACTTAGGTCAGCAGGAGGACAAAATGGAGAAAACTGCATTCTCTGCTTCAGTGAAGCTTGTTATCAAAGAGGCAAAATCTTGAACCTTTCAACAAGTGCATGAATTATGTGACAGCTTGTGAGCCATGATGTATTGAATGGGGTGCACTCAGCTCAGTCTCACAGTATAAATTATCACTGGAGCGATTAGCTGCTACCAACTAGCTGGCAGACAGTGTGAGCCAGCTCTGTGATCACAGCAGTTAAACGTGGGAGAGTTAAACTGTTTCAGCTCTGAAGAATGCAAAGATGTGCTTCTATCTCTTGATGTGGAGATGCCGGCGTTGGACTGGGGTGAGCACAGTAAGAAGTCTTACAACACCAGGTTAAAGTCCAACAGGTTTGTTTCAAAGACGAGCTTTCGGAGCGCAGCTCCTTCCTCAGGTGAACGTCGTCAGGAACTCGGCCGGTGGGGGTCGGAGGATTGCTGGGCGTCCTCTGGCAATGGCCCCCCTAGCGGCGTGGCATACTCATGGTACCCGGTGAATTATGTAGAACTCGGAACTGACTGATATGCAGATGTACATCCATAATGCCACATTTCCTGCTGCATTGGAGTCAGGTGGCAATTAAATACCAATCCAGCAGCCACATGGAGAGCTGTGAGAAATACGCTCAAAGCATTTTGAGTCTAAAAGTGTGATTATTTCAAACCTCTGGGATCAAGAAGACCCAACAGTAGGCAAATAAATTATGACAATACTCATCTTTCAAGAAACACAAATGTGTAACTATATATAGCTTGCAAATGTACTGGACATATCAGGAGTGGAATGCTTTTATATTGAGACAGGTGCCAGGATGGTTATGGGAGCATGCAGGACAAAATAGGTTTAATCTGTGGCACCTTGGACTCGGGAGAAGCCAACAATGTGGGTAATGCCATGTGACCTTTCACCCTGTTTCACTCTGTTCATTGAGAATGTGGTGTGGCTGTATCTTCTGGCGTTGCGAGTCTCAGTGACCTCCCTAACAGAGTGCTCTTCAACAACCTGAGAAATATCGCTGATTTAACCTACGGCAGTCTTTAAGGAGCTGGAAAAGTCTGTGTACAGAAGTACACGGTGGCCTTGACAGTCACAGGCTGTGCTGTCCAGGCCCTGGTTTGACATCTGTGAGCTGACTGCAGCATGGGGCATATGGCAGATGGAGAGATGAGAGAAGCTGGCATTGTTGCCTGAGAACAAAGAAGGTTAAGACAAATTTAACAATTTTTTTCAAAATTATGAATTGTTTTCATAGAGCAGACAGAGAGAAACGGATTCCTACTGTTTTTGTAAGTAGAAGAAGCAGGACTGGATTTGACAGTACTATGTTCCCTGCTACACCTCCGATACCTGACTAAAACGTTGGCTAAGAGCCCAGCCACCAAAGATCCAGCTGACCTATAGACACGTTGTGCTTGGCTGGGTGTTAATTAAGTTCAGCCAAGGCTTCCGCCTCCATTTGGGGAGGAAGTCCCACCTTGGAGAGCTGCCAACCAAGCTGATTGGCTGGCGGTTCTATGGTCTCAGCAGCCCCAGGTTAAGTGGTGGCCACTGCTGGGACTATAGCCAATCCTTGAAGAAGAGGAAGCGAAGGAGGCCAGACTTCAGGTCAGTCCAGGAAATCACAAGGGCCTGGCTGCAGACCCAGTGAGGGGGGTTGAGAGAGGTCGGGGCTTGGATTGAGAGGCCTGGGCAGAGGGGTTTAAGGGTCAATGACCTTGGAGGAAGGGAGGGGGTTGCTTCCGTTGGGCAATGGTGACTTTGAGAGGAGGTACCGTCTCTCCATTTCTCAACACCAGCTCATTCAGTAAAAGCTGCCCGGCTGGCTACTTGGTCTGGGCTTCCTTCTGCCACAGTTAAATTAGTGCAGGAAGTGGGATGAGGCACTGAATTGTCCATAAATTGGCCATTTGAGAGCTTTAGTAATGCACAGAGAACACAGGGTTTTCCCAGTGTGTCTCGAGGATTATGAGCCCCCCCACTAGCAACGGGGATATTACCATGTGTACATAAGGTCAGCCAGATAGGAACTGGAAGGGTGGCATGGTAGCACAGTGGTTAGCAGTGTTGCTTCACAGCGCCAGGGACCTGGGTTCAATTCCCGACTTGGGTCACTGTCTCTGGGGAGTCTGCACGTTCTCCCAGTGTCTGCGTGGGTTTCCTCCGGGTGCTCCGGTTTTCTCCCACAAGTCCTGAAAAATGTGCTGTTCGGTGAATTGGACATTCTGAATTCTGAGTGTATCTGAACAGGCGGCGGAGTGTGCCGACTAGTGGGATTTTCACAGTACTTTCACTGCAGTGTTAATTTAAGCTGTTATAGGCGAGGGTTTAGAGAACCCCAAAGTGTAGCATGGAGTTCACCTGACCCACAACTTTTACTAGATTGTGGTATGAGGAGCACATGGCCCACTCTACAGGTGTGGTACAGGAGAATTGAAACAGTATTTTTTAAAAGCAAAACAATGTTTATTCTATGAACTCAAGTTAACCTTTTTAAAACATACAGTGAACATCTCAGCAACCATTAATTCAAATACAACCCCCAAAGAATACAATTCTTACTTCCTTTTAACATCCATAAGACTTAAAACAAAACCTTTCAACAGAAGCACGGTAGCATAGTGCTTAGCACAATTGCTTCACAGCTCCAGGGTCCCAGGTTCGATTC
The DNA here is from genome assembly GCF_902713615.1 of Scyliorhinus canicula. Taxonomy (NCBI): domain Eukaryota; kingdom Metazoa; phylum Chordata; class Chondrichthyes; order Carcharhiniformes; family Scyliorhinidae; genus Scyliorhinus; species Scyliorhinus canicula. The sequence goes on from NC_052156.1 coordinate 129,826,112, forward strand.
CAGCTTGGGTCACTGTCTGCACGTTCTCCCCATGTGTGCGTGGGTTTCCTCCGGGTGCTCCGCTTTGCCTCCAACAGTCCAAAGATGCGCAGGTTAGGTGGATTGGCCATGCTAAATTGCCCTTAGTGTTCAAAATTGCCCTTAGTGTTGGGTGGGGTTGCTGGGTTATGGGGATTGTGTGGAGGTGTGGGTTTGGGTAGGGTGCTCTTTCCAAGAGCCGGTGCAGACTCGATGGGCTGAATGGCCTCCTTCTGCACTGTAAATTCTATGATAAGCACATCCGGTTAAAGTCACTACTGATAGCAGTTATTAGTTTTAAATCACCAGGATCGATTTACATTCTTTAGATTACAGAGAGAGACCCTAATACACCTTCTGGCTGTGACTGCAGCTATCCAGCTCTGAAAACAAAACTAAAACACCCTGCAGCAAACAGCCTAAAACAAAAGTAAAAAGCTGACAGACCACCCAGCTCCACCCACTCTCTGACATCATTGAAGTAATAAACACCCATTTCTTAAAGGTACACTCACTACAGATACTTATATACACACCCATTTATAAACACCGATTTCTTAAAGGTGCTCTCATGTGACAAAGCCTACTTGTGACACTAATAAAGATTATTAAACTGACCGTCTGAGACAGAGGACCCGGTAAAATTTAACTGGGCCCCTTTGTACATAGTTATAAATAAATGTTTTCTTGACATTACTCATCTGACTCCCTTTTACCTTTACTGAACTGGTGATGAAGATAAACTGGAACTGTCAACATGCTACTATGTCACCTACGCCGTCTCTCCATGACATTCCATCACCTGGGACTAAGCCTGGGATTAAGGTACAGAGTTAGGTCTTCGCTATGCCTTTGTTTGGTCGACTTAATGCTTATGACCCGGCAGCTGAGTCGTGAACTAGTACACAGAACATTTTCGATACCTTTCCTGTGCCAACAACATAACCAAAAATGAGCACCAGACTGTGTGATGCGCCCACATTCAACATTATTATGGGCCTCATGTTTCTGGCAACACCGGATATGGTCGCATTTGACCAGCTCACTGCGCTGGTGGTGAATCATTTCAACCCAACACCATTCAACATTGTGCATCGGTACAGATTTAACAAGGTGGAAAGGGCGGAAGGGTAGTCAGTTGCCAAGTATGTTTCCCAGCTGTTGAACATCGCAGGAGCTGTGTTGGAGTATATGCTTCGTGATCGCTTGATTTACGGTATTAATAATTTCGATGTACAAAATCGGCTTCAGCAGGCTGTGCAGATTACTCTTTCACAGTAGAGTGCCACTTGGGATGTACAGGAGATGGAGATTAATGTTGTTCGACACTGCCCCATTCGCCGCGTTTCTCCGTCTAAACCAAGATTGCTGCAATGCAGCAGACCCAAATTCTCGAGGACCTAAGCCATGGCACACGCCCTCGCTGGATTTGGGAGGGGCCGACTGCGCCCCCTGTGAGAAGTGTGGGCATTGCCATCGGCAAAGCTGCCGACTGAATGAAGGACAGCACCCAAACCGCCTGAGATAAGATAGACGTAGAGCCCATGCATAGGTCCTTCATTTGGACGATCCCAAAGAAGTGAGATTCCGAAATGCAGCTGAACTGTGTGGCCGCACCAAGAGTGGCTCCTATCCGCATCCCTGTGGGAGTTAATGGCGACTTAATACAGAAGGAACTAGGTACAGGTGCTGCCTTCACTGTGGTACCCCATCATGTGTTCGACCAGATCCGACAAGGAGTGAGTAAATTATCATTAGTCGATTCGACCACCCACCTCACTATCTATGCAGGAGAGCGTTTGTCAATTGTGTGCTCCAAACTTACCTCAATGGTTTACGGGCGTCAGTCTTCCCCTTAACGTGATGCAATTCGACGGTCCCAAACTGTTGGGTCAGGACTGGCTACACCATTTGCAGGCCGACTGGCAACGTATCCTCAATAAGCCCAACCTTGTTTTCTGCAATTGAGGTCAAGGTCGAAGTTGAGCTCTAGCAGTTAGAAAGCTGCAAGATCATTCAGTTGGTTCCTTTTGCTGAGTGGGCGGCGCTGGTGCTCCCAATCATTAAACTGGACCGGACTGTCCGCCTCTGCAGAGATTACAAATTCATCGTAAACATGGCTTCTCGCTTAGACCGCTACCCACTCCCTCATATCAAAGATCTGTATGCCACATTGGCAAGTGGCTCCTTCACAAAATTGGATATGAGCAATGCTTATTTATGCTCAAACTGCACAAAAATACTTTATGATCAACACCCATAAGGGCTTATATGAATATGCGCGACTTCCATTCGGCATCTCTTTGGCTTGCGCCCTGTTTCAACGAGTCATGGAGGGTATTTTGCAAGGTCTCCTACAGGTTGCTGTACATCTTGACGATCTGTTAATTACAGGAGCGCCAGAGACGGAGCACCTCAAAAACCTTGAGGCAGTTTTACAGCAGTTTTCTGAATGTGGCGCCCATCTGCGTAAAGCAAATGACATCTTCAATGCGAAGGATCTGGTATATTTAGGCTAACCGGGTGGACCGTGATGGCCTATACCCAGTCGGCATAGTACAGGCTATAACGATGGCCCACGCACCGCGTGATACTACAGAGCTTCACTCTTTCTTGGGCCTGATAAATTATTATGGCCTTTTTATATCGAATTTGGCAACAATCCTGACCCCCTCCATTTTCTTCTGCAGAAAAACTGACCCTGAGATTGAGGTGCTGATCAGGAGAGCGCATTTCGTTTGGTAAAACGGACATTGGTTTCGTCCAAAGTCCTCACATTTTGATGCTGCAAAACCTATTTATTTGATAGAAAATAGGCTGCAAAAACGCTATGAAGCTCAGTTTCGGAGGGCAAAATGCAGCAGCTAACCTGATGGCCACTCCAGACTAACCATGACTTCAACCATGCTGTTTTGATGGTGGATAAAAGTTGTCCAATGCCAGCCCCAAGTTGTCAACTGAAGGCAGAATTCAGTTGTTGAGCATAATGACGCTCACATAAAAGGCCCAGAAGTTAATCAGCAACTTGAGAAGACAAACCAGCAACTAAACTGTACGGCCAAGATTTTGCTGCCCCTCCCGCCTGACGGGATATTACGGTCCTGTCGAAGTAAATGGCAATTTACATGGCCCGCCACATCCGTCAATGGGGGACATGCTATGGTAGGGCCTTAAGATCCTGGTTTATAGGTTGGATTAGCCTCATTAGTAGCTCCTTCAAGGCCTTTTCTGCCAGTGAGGGACATAATTTGCCAGCGAGGCAGGTTCATCACGTGATGAGCCACGGGCTGGGGCAGACCAATGTCACAAAAGAGTCCAAAATAATGCAGGGTGCTTATTTAAATATTATAGTATCCAGTTAAATCTTCTGGTAGACATTCTCATGGAGAAACTGAATCCAATATTCTGGGTGGCACATTTCCCTCAGGGAATGTGCATGCACGTACCGGCTGCTTATACTGAGCCATTTCTCGGTCCCGTTATACTGCAATCCAATTTCTAGGCCACAATCTTCACTTTAAGTCAGGTTTTGACTTCCTGATTGCCTGCTTTGAAAAGTTGATTTTTATATTTTGCTTTTTGAGAGTGTGCGGCAGTACAATAATCTTTTCTTCATTTCTCTTTGTCGTCTGGCATTTTAAAAGGACTGCTTTGACCTTGAACGGATACAGCGAGCAATATTTCTTGACGATGCCGCATATTGCAAGTTGCTCTTGATGCCTTCCGCAGCAGTGTGATTTCGCACATCCTTTTTGAGAAAGGAGCTATAAATTATCTTGGAAAAATGTTTGCACCATCAACTCAGTGAGGGGGGGTCAGAGATGACAGCCAATGGGTAAATGGGAAGTTTGGAGATGACAGCCAATGAGTGATCGCAGATTCTGGTCCTGTGTTGTCCAATACATCAGAGAAACTGCTCCTTTGACAATATTTCACAAAAGAGCCGGGGATTCAAATCTCTTGAGAGCAGAGAAGAGTAAATAAATGTGTAACCCTGTCCTAAGCTACTGTTATGAACAACTCCCTTGAAAGGGATTTTTAATCCTCCTATTGAGAGAATTGGTCCGACTCAGGCTCCTTGTGCCCAACCTCCCCGACCTGATTTCCTCAACAGCTTCTGATTTCTGCTTTCTGAAGTGTGGCTCCTTATCTCACTGGCACAAATATCTTCCATTATGTTGTAACACGAACCATGAGCTTACAGACATATCAAAATGTTAGTCATCTGAGACGCAGTTTGAGGAGGTTTCCAGCGATAGAGTCATAGATGTTTACAGCACAGAAGGAGTCTATTTGACCCATTATGTTGCTGCCGGCAAAAAGAGAGCCATCCAGCCTACTTTCCTGTAGGTTACAGCACCTCAAGTGTATAATCCAATTGTTTCTTTTTAAATAGAGTGAGGGTTACTGCTTCAATTCCCCTTTCAGGCAATGGGTTCCAGACCCCTAGCTTTCTCTGCGTGAAACTGTTCCTCCTCAACCCTCGTCAAATTCTTCTGCCAATTACTTTGAATCATGCTTTAGTTTGCATTCAGATTATGAGCATCCTGAATGACTGCTGGCCTGCAAGTAGTATGAAGTCGAGGCCTGTTATCAAGCCCTTTGACCCTGAGAATACGCCGGCCACACCATAAAACTGTTGAACACACCCTTCATTCCAACCCACACCCTCCCTTAAACCCACCCACCTCCTCCCGATCCCTTCACCCCTGACCAACCCAAACCCTCGCTGCCCAAGACCCCAAACTTAACTGTTTCCGGAGACCCATGGGCCTTCTTCCTTCTTCTCGGAACTCCCACTCAGCCGTTGTTTAGCACTTTATTGCTGAGGGGTGTGACAGTGTGGAGCATATCCATTCCATGTCAACTTTGCTCCCGGGGTTTATGTTGTCTGTAATGCCCCCCCCCCCCCCAACACCCCTCCACCTCCCGCTTATATTATTATGCCACCGACTTTCATGTAACATTCTTCAAAGCAATCAGGATCAGACGGCCTCTCCAACCTTCCCCTCCCTAGCCAGTGTGTGATAGGAAATATAATTGTAATGCCCTAAGTACTACACTGGCTGAAATCAGGTATCACAGCCGAGAGTAGGAATCAAATGTTGGCTATTTTCTACTATGTCTGCCTCATATATGGAAATTTTCCTGCTGAGGAATAAGAATTGTTCTGAAAATATTACTTATTGTCACATATAGTTTGCCATTTATATACAAAGAACAAAGCACAAAGAAAAATTACAGCACAGGAACAGGCCCTTCGGCCCTCCAAGCCTGCGCCGATCCAGATCCTCTATCTAAAACTGTCGCCTATTTTCTAAGGATCTGTATCCCTCTGCTCCCTGCTCATTCATGTATCTGTCTAGATACATCTTAAATGACGCTATCGTGTGTACATGATGTTTTCTTTCCTGGATTATAATTACTTTACCATAAATCCTTCATTTATTCATTTAGAGAAACAAATGCAGTCATCTATGAATCACTGTTATGATTCTCAAAATATAATTTTGAAGTATGAATTGTAGGCTTACGAGGCTCAAAGCAACTTACCAGCAGAAATCATACAACACAGGCAGCAATATTGGTTTTCTTTAACTCTTTGATGCTGAATATCTTGCATTAAAATTGCTGTAGGGCTTCTTGAGCTGGTGATATTTGGAGCATACATGTTGGGCTGGATCCTCCAAAAATGGGGCTATGTCCCCACGCTGGCGTAAAAACGCAGGTGTTTCACTCTGGACTTGCCTTAAAAAAGTCCAGACTGATTCTCCTACCTTCAGGGGGCTGGCAGGGCCCCGGAGTGCTTCTCGCAGCTCTGGCTGCGGATACGGGGTCAAGCACTTCTGGTCGGGAGTCCACGCATGCGGACGGCGGCGGCCTGTAGCGGCCATGCCGCACGCAATGGCGGGCTCGGACCGACTTCGAGAATGTAGGCCCCCCTGAGATGGGACACTGCCATAGCAGTCCATAAGGCCCCCCTTGAAGGCCTTGTGTAAGCTGCCCGGGTAGGCGCAGACGTGCATGAAGCGCATCTGATGATCACATGGTCGCTGCATGTTCATCGAGTGCAACCCCTTTTGGTTTGTGTAGAACGGCCTGTCATCTGCAGGAGCTCATAAGGCGACATGCATCCTGTCGATCATTCCCAGGACATGTCGGCGATGGTGGCGAACCCCGCTGCCCGGGCATCCTGGTGGGCTCAGTCCACGTTGAAATGGATTTATTGTGCCGAGTGGGCAGACAGGGCCCATTGTATACCCACAGCATACAGTGTGGTAGTGACAGTGCGGATGCAACTGTTCACTGAGGTCTGTGAGATCCCAGACAGGTCACCACTCAGCACCTGGAAGGATCCCATGGCGTAAATGTTCAGGGCGACCGTCACCTTGATGGCCACCAGGAACTAATGTCCTCTCCCATACCCCCACAGTGGCAGGTGCACCATGATCTGACAGAAATGTTGCACTGTCTCGCTGCTCAGCTGGAGTCATAGAATCCTTACAGTGCTGAAGGAGGCCATTCAGTCCACCGATCTGCACCGATCCTCCGAAAGAGCATCCATGCCCCATCCCCCATCCTATCCCTGGAACCCTGCCTGGGGACATTTAGCATAGCCAATCCACCTGAACTGCCCATCTTTGGATTGTGGGAGGAAACCGGAGCACCAGGAGGAAACCCACGCAAACACGGGAGGAGCGTGCAGACTCCGCACAGACAGTCACCTGAGGTCGGAATCGAACCCGGGTTCCTGGCGCTGTGCTAACCTTTGTGCAAGGCTGAGCATGCAAGTGTTTGTCGGCATGCCCAGTCCAGCAGGTCCTCGAATGACAGGCGGTGTTGGTACAAACGAGGACTCACGCTATGCCTCCTTTGATCCTCTCCATCCTGAACAGCTGCCTCCTGTTCTTCTGCGTTGCTGCACACTCCACTGCTGCATCTTCCTCCTCTTCGAGCAGCAGAAGCTCGTACAAGGGCAGGGCACTCCCCAGGGCTACAGTGGCTAGCAAGAAGGCCACCATTCATGTTTGAATTCCAATATCCATTGTCTGCAGGGGGTGAAAGGCCGACATGTTAGCATGGTGCACAACCCCATCCCCAACCAGGTGAACAGGCTTCGTGGCGCCCCTGGTTAGCACAGTAGGCTCTGCCCGCTCACATCCCACCCCCATCCCTGCACCCCTAGCCTTGTCGGTGGCCGGCACCGTGGGGCCTTTGGCCCTGGCGTCCGTCCCTGATGCAAGGGGTACTGTCGGCTACCACTGCCCTTGTCAGCAGTACTCTCCACGGTTTCATCCAGCACCCCCATAAGCTACAGTAGGCATTGTCCTTGAATGAGACCTGTGATTTCCTGCTGGCGGGTGACAACCGGGTGGTAGGGGTGGTATGGCGGAGGATGAGGTGCGGGGTTGGGGTGGGGGTGGTGAGCGTGGGGGCAGTCCTACGGCCAGTGTCACTCTGCAGAACCAGGGACCAAGGTGGGTGGTCAAGGTTGCCTTGCAGGCCACGGCAATGGCAGCCCGTACCATCACCCCCCTCCGTCCTTGGCACCGGCCCAACCAGCCCGGCCTGTATCCGGCCCGGCATTCTCACAGTGCCTCACTGGGTCCTACCTCCTCTCTCTCCCTCGTCAGCCACTACGCTGGTTTAACGATCTTTAAAAACACAGGTGAACCAAGCCGTTTGGGAACTTGGCCCATCGGTGGCAGAGAATCGCGGAGCCCAGGATTTCGGAACCGATTCTCTGCCCAATCGCGTTTCCTGATTCCGGCGTCAGTCAACGGAGACTCCAGCCCAAAGTGCAGAGGGCGGGAGTTAACTGTACGCAGTTTGTATTCCCATTGGGGGAGGGGAGGGGAGGTGATAATAGCAGAGCAATTCAGGACATGCTAACGGGCCAGCAATCTGCCTCCGGGAATCTAGTGCAATTCTCATTCCCGCCGGTGTCGGATTTGCTGGGGCCGGAATTGGCACTGGAGAGCTTGATAAGCTGGAGCACTCCACTCCACTCCCCACACACTCCCACTCCAGCCAACGAGATGGCCCAGAATCGTGCAGAGAAGAGCTGCCCCCCAATTTGCAGATGCGGAGCTGGATGTGGTGGAGGAGAGGTGGGGCACCCTCTTCCACAGGTTGGGCCGGAGGCTACCACCTGCTTTGGCAACTGGGCCTGAGTGGAGGTGGCAGACATGGTGAGTGCTGTGAGCCTCACCAGGCAATCCAGCACGCAGTGCCGCAAGAAGATGAACTACCTCCTTAGGGCAGCTCAGATGAGTCACCAACTCTGTTCCCTTGCCTTAACTCTCATCCCTCACTCTTCACATCACCCCCCCCCCCCCCCCTCCCCAACTCCAATAGAGGTCAATCAAAACTGATCTGCCTGCATCTCCCTCACATTTCACCCTGCACCAAACTCCAAAACATGTATTGTCCTCTTTGACCAGGTGGCTTGCACACACATGCCACCAGCTACAAACCCCCTTGCAACTTACCTCCATGCATCTCACCATGCCCTTTATGTGTATCCTAAGAAAAGACGGCCTATAGCAGAAGGGAACAGAAGACCAGAGGGGTGTCCCTGCCCTCTGCCTCTCACCGTTGCAGAGCAGAGGGCGATGGCATTATCCGGAGACGCACAGACTATCACCTCGGTGGGGCATTTTTCTGAAGAGGCTCCTGAGTCACCTCCTGGTGCACACTCACACATGCTGCAGCACATTACATGGAGGTATGAACTCCCGAGGTAGCGGCCAGTCGGAGGGCTGCTGAATCCCAGGAACCCACTGTAGTCCAAACAGATATTACACTTCTGGAATAAGTATCCCATCACTGGTGGAGCCAGGATCTACTGGAGGGGTGTCAGCAACTTCCCAGCACCTGCAGGTGGAGGAATCCAACCACCTTCAGGCACAGGAGACAGTGCCGACAATGTGTGGTACCCAGGCCAACACTGAATAGGTGGCATCCGCGATGGAAGACTTGGTTCAAAAAGGCACAGCCATGGCTCACGACGTCCAAGGCTTGGGACAATCTGTGCTGTTGATGGCTGAGGCTCAGGACAGGGGAGCCCAGTCACAGTCAGGCATGTACTGGACCCACATGTCATTGCTGCGGCACTCCAGAGAGTGCGTAGAGAGCATTGGCCTGACGGTGAATGCCTGGGCCAGGCACAGAGAAACATGACTCACGCGTTGAGGGACGTGGCCCAGTCTATGTGCTCCATAATTGTGGGCATTGAGACTTTGGTTGAGATGGGTGTGGGCCTCCAGGACCGTCAGTGCCAAGTGAAGTTGGAGCCTCCGGAGTTCACCACGGCCTCACCTTCACCCCATGGAGTAGCCTGGGGCCATTGAGTTTCCTGAAAGAGGAGAATGTGATGGAGCCCATGCCAGTGTCTCACAGGGGAGGTGCTGCAACACCTCAACGCTTCTGAATCCCACCCACCTGACACTGGAGCATCTCATGGGCAATGCCCGTTTTGAGTGTCGCCACTGGTGGACTATACAAACCTTGTTGTTGCCGCCAGCGAGGGATCAGAGCATGGCACCCAAATCGACACCGGTCGCAGACCTAGACTTTGGCTGGACGCTAGATTCTCTATCCAGACGCAGTTCGTGTTTGCGGCGTCACGACGAGGAGAATTTCGCTCGTTATCTCCCGACATCATACTGGAACATGCAAGTCTCAATCCTTGCCCCCATTACCACCCCCATCCTCCACTCCACAATTCTCAACATATGATATGGGCATTAGAGTCTCTTAAAATGGTTTTTCTCATTGAATAACAGCAAAGCCTGCAGCAGTTTGATGAGCAGACAGCTAATGTTGTATCTTCAGTATTTCTTTTAGATGCTGGCCATGTTCAGCTGATTTGTCTTCATTTGCTGTCATGGGTTTCTTCCGTTGTGTGGAGATTGGAGAAGTTGGGCGCGAGAGGAGATTCAACGGGGATGTTCAAAATCATGAATGTTTTCCTGTGGAGTAAATAAGGATAAACTGTTTCTGGTGGCAGAAGGGTTGATGACCAAAGGACGAAGATTGAAGGTGACCATAAGACATCAGCCTTTTGGCTCATTGAGTCTGCTCTGCCATTCAATGAGATTCTGAGTTATCCGATATGATGATCCTCAACTCCACTTTCCCGCTTTATCCCCATAACCCTTGATTCCCTGACTAATTAAAAATCTGTCTATCTCAACCTTCAGAAAACCTCACGACCCAGACTCTCAAAGCCGTGATTGGCAAAAGAACCAGAATAAACAAGCTGAAAGGTTTATTTTTGCACAACATGTTATTATGATCTGGAATTCAGTGCCTGAGAAGGTGGTGAAAGCATAATCTATAGTAACGTTGAGTGAGAATTGAAGGAAAAATATTTACAAGGCTATGGGGACTGAAATTAATTCAATAATCTTACTAAAGAACCAGCACTATCACAATAAGCTGAATACTCTCTTTCTGTGCTACATGCTTCTATAGTTCTATTTTGCGTGAAAGAAGTGTGTGTTTAATACAGATTGGAAACAGTGAAAACAAGTGTGTATCATGTTCGCCCCCGGTTAGCACATACATTGTAATTTCTAAGCTATGGCTTCCCCCATGTGATGTAATTATTGCATTTATGGTTATCACATCCAAGGACCAAAGGTAAGAGGTGTTTTATTCAGGCATTAAAAACAAACGTGGCTTGAATTAATTGAGTTTGAGTTTTGTAATGCTTCCAAGATTCGAAAGCAGTCACACTGCACTCGTCAAATCGATCATTTGTCCTGGCTGGCAGTTATCAATTTCCAACACTCATTGCAGATGAACAAAGCACGTCTGTGAAGCAGTCATGAAAAAGATCGATGGAGCTCATTAAAGGGGGTGGAGGGAAGAACATTCAATTAAAATTTGCCATGTTGCAATATCTGATCACTTGGTTGGGTTAAGTCATTTCTCAACGGTGTTGACCAGCTTTGAACAAGGCCTAATTGAACAAACCTGTTCCCGTTAACATTGGGAAGACATAATTGGAATGTAGAAACATCAGGAACAGGAGGAGGGCCATTCAGCCACATGGGCCCACTTTGCTGTTTAATCCATTCATGGTTGATCTCTATCTCAAATCTATTTATCTGTCTTTGTTCTGAATCTCTTGATGCTCTTACCGTGAACAGAAATCTACTGATTTTCATCTTGAAAGTTCCACATTTATCAGCATCCACTGTACAGGGTGAAACCGCTGGCTTTGAAAGCAGACCAAGGGCAGGCCAGCAGCACAATTCTACTTGTGACAATAAGCTATTTTCATTTTATGGGGAGCGAGTTCCAGATTTCTATTACCTTTTATGCGAAAAAGCGTTTCCTGATTTCAATCCTCAGTGGTCTAGTTCTATGATTTTTGAACACAATGACCAATATGATTGATTATTACACAATATAGGTAGGACCTTAAAAAATGACCCTCTAGTACAACCAACAGAAAGTTGTAGAACAAATATTCAACTATATACACAAGAAGTTGCACTGCATGGCAGAACAAGCACCATGTACTCTGTACCTATGACAAATTTATTCCTTGGCAATGGGACGAATAAATAGTACAAGTCAACCAAATTATGAAACATAGGTATGGTCTACTCCAAGCCGTACAAGCTCACTACTGAAAAGTAGTTCCACTTCAAACTAAAGGACGAGAATATCAAAAAAATTGGCATGGAAAGAAAATAATCCAACTCCCTTGATCGGCAGAGAATGAGGAAATTAGAGATGGTCTGACTTTCACATGATTTAAAAGAATCTTCAATCTCAAAGTAAAAAGTCTGGCACACATATGGACTTAATGTATGGAACTTCATTTGTCTCTGACTGAAAACAGAACTTACTGTGTATATTTTGCGGTTTTCCCCAATGAGACTAATATACTGTGGTGCCTCTGTTGCCTGCAACTGATGAATGCAGTCAGATTGATTTACCTTTAAATAGAGCTTTTATTATTTCCCTGAGACTTCACTAAGATTACAGCTGTGTGTTTATTTAAACAGTTACGAAACTTTCAAGACTCACGCTAGAATTAAATACTTCCCACTAGAGAGAGCTTGGCCAGGTTCCCTCTGAGGTGCACGAACTGATGAGCTTTGAAAGTCAGGTCTGCACATATGACGGTTGATCCCGGGTTATTTTTGGTTAAATCACAGTGCCACCGTGTACACAGTTTAAATGAAAAAATCCTTCAAGCTTCTTACGTCATTTGAGCTGATCCTTCACATTCCATAAACAAGGGTGTCATCAGTGATGTTATTGTCCCTGGTTCTCCTTAAATCCATTTCGCAAAGGGCAATAATTTTCTTGTTAGCTTCTTTAAAGTTATCACTGACTTCTTCTCCCATGATGCCTTATGGCTCAATGTTGGCCATTGTCTTCATTTACCATCAACACTTTTTTCTCAACCATCAAACAGTATCTGTACTATTGAGCACTACATTATCCAGCTGGGAACCTTCAGGTGAATGGTTTGGGGTCAGCAGCACTACCTTGTGCTGCTGCAGAATTTGGGAAAGGAATTTCTTGGGCAACCTCCTGCAAACTTTTCAACGATATAATTAGGGATTTGCAGCCAAGGCTGTCTGATATCAAGGACATGTCACTAGTTTCCATCCTTTTGACGTTTCCAATACAGACCATGTGAAATGACATTGTTACACCACCCTAGGCAATTGCATGGTCAATGTCAGCTCCATTTGAACCGGAGTCACAACACGAGTGAATTAACCAGCAATTCTTTAAAAAATGCCCAAAGTCTTTGGCCCTTGGCTGCCAATAATTCCAGTCACCAGGTGTGTGAGTTTAAAACCAATTACTGTTTATTGATAACACGAACTAGAATGAAATCTGCAGCAAATACAACTGTTTAACTATTATCAAATTTCTAATTCCCCACTCTAACTTGCCCTCTATACACACACTAAGACAAACAAACATAGAGGGGACGCAAGAGGCAAAAACAATCAGAGGTAAAATGAAAAAGAGTTTTTTTCAGGTGGTGGTTTCCAGCAACCTTCTCCTCTTCAAACCTTGCTTTTAATCTGTGTTGTTTTGTAGATTTGGCCAGGTCTCTGTAATTGCAGAAATACAGCACTCACAGGATTTACTGGACAGAGAGAGATGGTTATCGTCTTTGTTTGCAGCTTGTAATGGTTTTCCTGTAGATTCATTCATTAAGGTTCTCTACACCCCCAGGAATGTAGCCTTTCTGGGTAAAACAAGGAGGAGAGAGAGAGCAGGACATTGCCCTTGTGCTGCCAAGTGTCAAACTGAAATGCCTTGGGAATATCATTCCACTTGGATAGGATCCAATTCCCACCTGCTACTGGGCCTTTTGTACCAATGCATTGGCCGCCAGCCAAAGCGAGTCCCACCCCATCTCTCTGTCTGGTGCCAACAAGTCTGAAGCTCCTGTCTAAACAGGAGGAGACTAGCAGAGTGTTCTCTCCTGTAACTTCTGAATTGCTCAATCTCTCTGCCACTTGACTTAAAGATAAATGTCCATGGATCAAAAGTAATAACGGTAAAATAAAAGAATGGGAATAAGGGGATAAACAGAAAGGACTCTTACAACATATGATCATGCTATCGGTGATTTGTCAAAGGAAAAAGAAGCAAATCTTCAAGTCAAGGAATCCTTCCCCCATGAAGTCCTGACAATGCAGTGCATCAGGAAGAGGGAAGAGTTAGCCAGACACTTTGAACTGGGAAGCAGTATGCATGGGGTTAGACAGGAATTTGGATTTAGTTCATGGACAGAGACAGGAGGATATGGCTGCAATCAGGTAGGCAAATGGTCCTCGTTCACGAGGTAGAAAGCACGTCCTACTCATGTGGATGAGAACATAGACTGCAGGGGCAATGGGCATTTGAACATTGCATTATGTGACAGGAGGCCATTCAAGTGGGGCAGAGAAAAGGATTGCAATGGTATTAGGAGACCATGAAGTCAGGGGATAGAAATTGTTCTCTGCAATCGTGACCAGGAATTCTGAAGGCGCCAGAGCATCAAAGATATTTACTTGTAGTTTGAAAACAATTTGGAATGGAGGGAGAGGATCCAATTGTCAAGGTCCATATAAAATCCAACAATTTAGGTCGAAGGAAGAATGATATTCCACCCAGGGAGTCTGAGAAGTTAGACTCCAAATTCAAAGCAAAAGATGATATTTTATGGATTAATAACTGAACCACAAGCAACAGAGACAAATATATTAAAGAAGAATTGAGCAACTGAAAGAGTAGTGTGGGAGGCAGCGTTTTCCATTTTTGGGGCAGTACTGCCTGTGTTGGGCAAAAAGAGTCTATTCTGTTGATACAAATTGCGCTTAAACTGGACCTGAAACAGAGTCAAGGCAAATTAGCTAATGACAGATGGGTATTTAAACTAATACGGGTGAGGGTTCAAGGAAGGATGAATTTATGTCTAAAGAGAAAAGTCAAGGCTGTCAAACAGAGTTGCAATTTGTGTCAGGAAGGGACAAAGCAAGAGATTTAAGTGAAAAGTTTCTCAGTGTGGTAGTGAGCAGGAACTGCCGCGACCTTCCCAACGCTCGGCCTGGTGAGGCCGTCACCGTTATAAAAATTGGACCACTTAATAAGGCCTCAGTGACATTCACACTGTAAATGACTGCCCCACTGGTTGATTTACCAGACCCCTGGTAATAAGGGAGAGCTGCACTTCAACCACTCCTGCACAGCCAACCCCACACAACTCGCAGCCATGCCTCCAAGGAGACCAGCCCCACGATTGAAGGATGCTGACCTACCCAGGCTGTTCGATGCTGTCAAAATCAGATGGGTTGCCCTGTTCCCCCAAGAGTCTCGGAGAGTCAACCACAGGGCAGCCAGAGCTTCCTGGGAGGAAGTGTCGGACATCAGAGTCCTTGCCCCCTATGAGGAATGGGCCCACAAGGACATGGGGCATGACTGAGGACAGATCTGTCACCGGCGTAGAGGTTGGCGTACGGCACAGAAGTGAGGTTCCACTGGCACCCACTCAGATGACCTTTCACACATGAGTTGTTGATGCCACACAGAATGACCCATCCCTCCCACTGACCACATGTCCATTCTCCCACAGGATCCTCAACTGCTGGTGTTGGCCCATCTAGGGAGGTTTACCTTCCCAACACCACCCCCCCCCCCCCCCCCCCCCCATCCATCCCATGAGAACACTTGACGAGAGCTCCAATGTATTTGCAGCACAGCTCCCATCTCCACCCTCCACCAGTACAGAAAAACACCTTGGTGAGCAACAGTCGTGGTCAGGCTTCTGGGGCACGTTCTGGTGAGCACCGTTGCTGATGCTCATCAGGTAGAGGCAGGAACACCCAAGTGTGACAGCAATCCGAGGTCTGTTGGATCCCAGGACTCAGCTGTATCACAGTCAGATGCTGAGCCTCTGGACCAGGCTTACCTGGAGCTGATGCATTCGATAGGGTGCGGCCATGATATTCAGAGAGGGATGTAAGCACCACTCGAGCAGGTCCATAACCAATTGGAGGTGTCCCAGAGGCTGCAGATGCAGGAGATGGCCCTGGCAATGCATGGCACCATGGCCAACACTGTTAGGGTGGCGACTGCAGTAGGCAGCCTGGTGCACGACGCCAGCAGCATGAGTGCAGGCGTCCAAGGCGTAGCTCAGACAGTGATGGACGTGACTGAGTGCCTCAACAGATGCCCAGTCGCTGGGGTCGTGTCTCAGTCCCAGGTGCACCTTGATGAGGCGCTGCAGGGTATGTCCCAGTCTCAGCTGGGCATTGCCAAGGCCGTCCAGAACACGTCCCGGTCTCGATCCAGCTGCCGCTCCGTACCGAGCTAAACTCCAGGGCCCTATTTTCACCGTCCGGGAGGTGGAAACACTGGGTGGCAATCCGAAGATACCATACGAAATAGTGATGGCAGCCACCAGGTGCCCCAAGACCCACTCCCCTAATAACGATGCGTCATAGAGTCAGTGTCTTAAAAACAATGGCACAGGCAGGCATGTGCTACCAGCAAGTGGGCCGAGCCCCTCCGACTCCAGGGTTCCCAGAGGATGCCCGTCAGGAGCATCAAAGGACACGGGATTCAGTAGCAGCAGGCTGCCTCCAGCTCTGATGTGCATCCTGGGGACACACCTAGACACTGCGGTAGAGCACGGAAGGCCAAACAGGTCAAGGTCACTGAGCGGGCATGAGGAGGGGGTTTGGGTTAAGGGGGGATGGTGCGTGGAGGGGGAAGGGGTGGAGGAAGTTGTTGGGAGGCGTGGGGACACATATATGTAGCATTAAAATAAATATGACACCTCTGACACTTTGTTCTGCAATGCGGGACGAGCATCAATCCCTCAAGAATTACCCGCTCACAGCGCCAACAGAGTCCCACTGCCCTGGAATGATATTACACAGATCCTGGAAGGGTGGAACAGGGTGGAGCAGGGGGTAGGGTTGGAGGGAATGGGGGTGAAGGCTGAGGGATGGGGAGGGAATGACGGATGAAGTCATGTCCTATGTGCGGTAAGCAGGTAAGGATGAGGGTCTTCCTGGCCCTCCGAGTTTGCCAGACCCTTGCTGCTGCTGCCTGTCCTCCATCCTTCAGCTGCTTCTTCAGATCTTCCCATGGCTTGTCCTTCTCCTCAGAGATGGCCATATTTTCATCCCCCTCCACCTCCATGACGTCGGCTATTGTGCTAGGTTGTGGGGGGCACAGCAGACCCCACAACGCGGGCAACCCTCCAAGAGGCATATTGGATGGCCCACCGGAGCGGCGGAGGCATCGGAACCGCATTTTGAGGAGTCTGATGCCTGGCTCGATGGTTGGCCACATGGGGCTCATTGAATAAGGTCTCCGCATCGGTCACCTACCTCTGTACTGGCGTCATTAGCCAGGTCCTCAGCTAGTACTCCTTATCCCCCAAGGGCCAACTGACCATCTGGAGTGGTCCTCGAAGAGGCTTGGGATGTCCAACTGCCCAAGGATGTAGCTGTCATTCACACTCCCTGGGAAGCGTGCACACACGTGTATGATCTTCATGTGGTGGTCGCACACGAGCTGGACATTCATGGAGTGGAAAACCTTCCTGCTGATGTAGGGCATTCCCTGATGGCTCATTAGCATGCCATCCATTACTGCCTGGACCTGGGGCATCACAGCGATGGCAGAGAATCCTCTGCCCAGGCATCCTGTTGGGCCTGTTCCACGTCAAAATTTGTATAGTTCACTGCCTGGACAAACAGAGCATCTGTGACCTGTGGGCTGTAGTTTATGAGATTCCCGCACAATTTCCTGCTCGAGCCCTGGAATGATCCCAAGGCATAGGCGTTCATTGCTGCGATGACCTTGACGGCCACTTGTGGTACCATGTCAGCAAGCACAAGGGGACGGTGTGGCTGCTGTGCCATATCCTTGTTGACGGCGAGGCCTGCTGCTGCACACACTGTCCACCATCTGTTTGAAAAACCAGAGACGCCTGTACACCTTGGGTCTTCGCTGGCTGCCCCCTCTGGGTCCCTTCCTGGCTTGATTGGGCGGCCAGGTCCTCATGGTGTGGGGCGGGGCCCTGCACATGGGCTGCTGACTCAAGCCTCTATCGACGATGCTGTCGCCACTTTCTCCAGCGTCAGGCCACCTGTCCAAGATCTCATCCATTCCGAATAATATCTGTAAGGAATTGGAGAGGAAGTGAGACTAACAGCCAGTGGTGTCTGCCACCCTGCGACCCTCCATTCCTCCATTGCAACCCCCTTCCCTCCACCCCCAGCCACCCAACTCGCCCTGCCCACATACTACAAGGCCGCCGACCCACAGGAATTCACCTGGGAGCTCACTTAACTACGATTGCCAAATCCCAATTAGCAATAACCTTAAGCCGTACAGCCAAAGACCTCCGCGGTCAATGGAAGTTATGGTGGTCGCTGGGTAATACAGGCAGGGGCTGGGGTTACCCCCAGAATGGGAACACATGTTACACGGAAGTGGCATGGCAGATTTGTGGGTGCTAAGTAACTCATACCCCCCCCCCCCCCCCCCCCTCACCCCAGGCCATGGGTAGGCATCTCCTCCCTCCCCCACACACCTACCACCACTAATGGTGGGCCACAAGCCCCCGGGTCCGCTGCTCCAGGGGCTCCCCCCCCGATACCATCCCACTGGAGACTCCCCCCTCTTCCCCCCCCCCCCCCCCCCCCGAGAACCAGGGCAGCAAACCTAGTGCCCCCGAGCTCATTGTCCAGGAGTGAAGATGGCTACTCATCTCCTCAGACCCCACAGCAGCCCTTCCGCCAACTTCACATTTTTAAAAAGGAGTACTAATCAGTGCCGGTGTGACCACTTACTGGGGAAGTGGTTAGATCACGGGGGGCCGTTACATGGGGGGGTCGCTCCTGTTAATTGGATGGAGATTGGCCTTAAGTGGTGATAATTAGTTTCTCGCCATGCAACAGCGGGTTCCTGATTCTGCCAACGGGAGTTGGCCGGTTAGATCGTATACCGATCGGTGCCCGGCACGGTTCTTGCTTGTGGCCTCTCCTGCAATCTAACAGCCTCATCACACACTTACTTAAGCACAATGCGGCCATTCAATCATGCCCACAGTGTTTAACAAAGGTCATGGGGGCATATGTCACTTCAGTCAAATCAGGGAACAATTGTGAAAAGTTAAATTTCAAGGTATAATATCTGAATATATGAACCATTCACAACAAGATAGATGAACCAAAAGTACAAATGGAGATAAGTGAGTGTGATAGTGACTATTGTTGAGATATGGTTTTAGGCTGAACTAGAATGCAAACTAAATATTGCAGGTTCTTAACCTTTGGAAATGATGGAGAAAATTAACAAAAGAGGTGAAGAAGCTCTGCTAATAATGGATCAGACTGACACCAAACATCAGGACATAAAATCAGAATGGGTGTTGTTAAGAATTAGCAAAGGGAATACAGGCAACTTCAGTTTGTGGCCCTTTTAGCAGTAGTTATTGTGTTGGATAATTTATAAGTCAGTAAATTAGGGGGGAATGTAAAAAGGGGAATGCAATAATCATGAAGAACCTAAATCTTAATGTAGACTGGTCAAACCAGATTGGCAAAAGTGGAATGAGCTCAAAGAACAATATGGAGAACAATCAAGTGGAAAACAAATTATTTTTGAACCAATATTGTGTAATCAAACAGGGCTAATTTGTAATTTTATTATTTTAAAAGCATGTTTTATATCAAAAATGACTTTATTTATAGAGTGGGCTGAAACCACAGGGCAGGTTTTTGAATTGACATATTTTGAAACATATTTTTTGAAATGAACAATACCATATTTTAAGTGAGCTAAATAGCAATTCTCAAAACGGTTGAACATTTCCATAAAATATCAGGTTCAGGAAAATGGTTCATGGAAAAGTTGAGAATTCTTAGATAGCTTGACAAGCTAGATGCTAAAAGGCTACTTTCCTCGCTTGGAGGGTCTGGGACTCATGGGGCGGAATTCTCTCGTACCCAGCGAGGTGGGGGGTCCCGTCGGGACTGAGTGGCATGAACCACCGGAGTCGGCCCGCCCCAAAGGTGCGGAATCCTCCGCACCTTTAGGGGCTAGGCCAGCATCGGAGTGGTTTGCGCCCCGCCAGCTGGCGTGGAAGGCTTTTGGCGCCACACCAGCCGAGGCCGAAGGGACTCCGCCGGCCGGCGGGAGTCCGTGCATGCACGGGAGCATCAGCGGCTGCTGACATCATCCCCGCGCATGCGCAGGGCAGGGGTCACCTACGCGTCGGCCATCGCAGAGGCTGACACAGCCGATGCGTAGGAAAAGAGTGCCCCCACGGCACAGGCCCATCCATGGATTGGTGGGCCCTGATCGCGGACCAGGCCACCGTGGGGGCACCCCCTGGGGCCAAATCGCCCTGCGCCCCCCCCCCCCCCCCCCCCCCCCCCCCCCCCGCCCCCCAGGACCCCAGAGCCCGCCCACACTGCCAGGTCCTGCCGGTAAGGGACCTAGTCTGATCCATGCCGGTGGGACAGGCAAAAAAACAGCGGAAGTTTGGCCCATCGCGGCCCTTAAAATTCGGGCAGCCCTGGCGCCCATTGAGTCGTGCCAGTCCCCGCCATTCTGCGGGGCGGGCGGCGTGACTCACGCCTTGCCGACTTTTAGAGGGCCGGAGAATTCGGCAGCCGGTGGGGGCGGGATTCACGCTGAACCCCAGCAATTCTCCGACCCGGCGGGGTGTCGGAGAATCCCACCCATGATCTGTAATCGCCGGCTGAGGGGTTGCATATTAAGGACTGCGATGAGGAGAAGTGTCTTCAATCGGAGAGCTGTGAATCTTTGAAAATAGGGCTGTGGCTGCTCACAGCTTTCATAGAATTTGCAGTGCAGAAGAAGGCCATTCGGCCCATCGTGTCTGTTCTGGCCCTTGGAAAGAGTACCCCACTTAAGCCCATGCCTCTACCCTATCACCGAAACCCAGTAACCCCACATAACCTTTTTGGACGCTGAGGGTAATTTATCATGGACAATCCACATAACCTGCACATCTTTGTACTGTGGGAGGAAACCAGAGCACTTGGAGGAAACCCACCCAGACAGGGGGAGAAGGTGCAGACTCCACATAGACAGCGACCCAAGCCGGGAATGAACCTGGGACCCTAGAGCTGTGAAGCCACTGTGCTAACCACAGTGCTACTGTGCTGTCTTCAGTTCAGCTAAAGTGTATAGCCAACGATTGGACTCAAGGGATATAGGGATTGAGTTAAAAATCAGCATAATCTTATTGAATGATGAAGCAAGCTCAACAGACGTATGTCTTACTTCTACTCCTGTTCCTGATGTGCTGTGTGAATTACCAACAATTTGGGGCTGTGAAAATTGGGGACTCCTTTCTCTCTACTCCAATAAAAACATACTGTGTAAGGGCCCTTCCTGCTGATTTCCATATTTCCCATTTCTTTTATTTTGCCTTTCTCAGTTTTGATTCATGAATGTTTAATGGAGATATACCTTTAAGTCGAGCAGAGGAAGTGAAGAACTCAAAAGTTACAATATAGAACATAGAACACTACAGCGCAGTACGGGCCCTTCGGCCCTCGATGTTGCGCCGACCTGTGAAACCATCTGAAGCCTATCTGACCTACACTATTCCATTTTCATCCATATGTCTATCCAGTGACCACTTAAATGCCCTTAAAGTTGGCGAGTCTACGACTGTAGCAGGCAGGGCGTTCCACACCCCTACTACTCTCTGAGTAAAGAAACTGCCTCTGACATCTGTCCTATATCTATCACCCCTCAATTTAAAGCTATGTCCCCTCGTGTTGGTCATCACCATCCGAGGAAAAAGACTCTCACTGTCCACCGTATCTAACACATCTATAATACACTGCTTTTGGGCAGCAGAACTCAGACTTTTATTGCACCTGGGAGATTGATGGGATTTGGGTGGATTGTTTGGCTGGTGGCCAAATGAATTGGCCAAAAGGCCGTATTCTGCCCGGTGACAGGTGATGATTGGGTCCTACTCAATTGGAATAGCTTTCAGGTAATCAAGGAAAGGACAGTCGGGTCCTGGACACTCAGAGAAGAAGCTGTGAGTTTCCCCTCCCTTTTTCTCCAGTAAAGCTGCATGCCTGCTTTTCTGAATTTACAGAGAACCTAGATGAACCTACAGTGAAAACCATTACTGACTGAAAGCAGAAACCTCAAATTGAAAGCCTAGTCTGAAAGAAGGTGAGCCAAAAGGCAGGCGAAGGTGGGCCAAAAGGCAGGCAAAGACACCAAAGTTCTGAAACAAAGACGCTTAGCCTTTTACTTTCATCAATATATTTACACCCCTCTCTTCCCCTTTGTTTCTGTTTGTCTGTCTTGTGTCTATGTGTGGAGGGTGAGTTAAAGAGGGGGGTAGGAATTAGATAATAGGTAACCAGTTGTATTTGCTGCATATTTAATTATAGTTGCTGTTATTAATAAAATTAATTGTGTTCCCATTTACAAACCTGGTGACGGTAGTTACTGAACAGCCAAGAGCCAAAGACTCTGGGTGCTTTTCTAAGAATTATTTGTTAATTTCAATTGTGTTGTGACTTCGGGTCAAGTGGGGCTGTAATTGACCACGTACTAGCCCAGGGGACCGTAACAACTGTGAACAGTTTTGGTCCACTTATCTAAGGAAATATATACTGGTATTGGAGACAGTCCAAAGAAGGTTCACTAAGTTGATCCAGGGTATGGAGGGAATTTTCTTATGAGGAGAGGTTGAGTAGATTGGGCCTGTGCTCATTGACGTTTAGAAGAATGAGGGGTGGCCTTATTGAGACATATAAGAATCTCAGGCGGCTTGACAGGATAGATGCTGAGAGGTTGTTTCCTCCTGGAGGAGAATGTAGGACCAGAGGGCATAATCTCAGAATAAAGTGTTGCCTATTTAATAGAGATGAGGGGGGATTTTTTCTCTTAAACGCTGTGAATCTGTGGAATTATTTACTGCAGACAGGTGTGGAGGCTGGGTCATTAAGTATGTTCAAGACTGAGATGGACAGATTTTTAATCAGTACACAGCTAATGAAGTTTCATTAAAATATGCTTTTGTTTTGGAAATTGTGAATATACTTGCAGTTTATAAGCTAAGCAAGTATTGGACGTTTCATGATAAGGTAGAAAAATTGAGTTGAGTTTTATAATTTCAGATCAGTCATGATCTCGTCGAACGGCAAAGCCGAGTCGATGGGCCAAATGGTCTACATTTGCTCCTACATCTTATAGTCTTATGGTTTTATATCATTGACGTCCAGTAACTGCACAGGCAAGGATACATTAATTATGCCCTAGTGTGTCGCCTGTCTAGTACACTCTGTTATTCTACAAAAGGTCATGTTGTACCATTTTGTTGCAGTATATAAACTGTTGACACTTCAAATACCCTTGCTCTGCAGTTGTCAGTGGGTGGCATATGGTGGCAAAGGGATGACAACAAATTGCAATCATGAGATGTTGACTTACATTCTTAATGGAGTGCAATATAAAATGTGCAAAGACTATTACCAAGTTCCTTGTTGGTGCAGTTGAGGACTGTGCGAAAAGATTTTTGAACACTTGCCAATAATTAAATGGTTTATTAATTTATGGTGAGTGAAAGCAGAATATTTGAACAATTAGAATCTTCTGCAGTCGTTGCAGAGAAAGGAGACACAAAACAAAGAAAGGAGATCTATCTGGTCAATAAGAATAACTCCACCCAGTCAAATGTGCGAGTTGCACCACTGTGAATTTTGCACAACTCATTCAATCACCTGGAGAAATTGAAAACTACAGGTGAAATTTCCACGGAGCTAATATTCTGGGAACCTTCTTTTTAATCTCAAAGGCAATTGAGCGAAAATGCCATGGGTTTCAATCTATCAAAAATTATTTATCCCTGGCCGGTTGTACTTGAATATGATTGTTCACCTTTTTGGGTACAAGATGATTTGTCTTTGCCATTAGCAGCAAAATCACACATCTAACCCTAACCTAACTCTGTTACCCTCATAAAGGTTATCAATCACATCCATTAATGCGCATTTACCTTTGCATCCTAGAATTTTAAGCTTATAAGGCTAGAGTTTGCCAATAAATGTAACCAATCTGATTAGCCATTAGATAAATCGGCAGCTACCTTTGTATTAAACGTTTTCCAAAATGCCCGAAAAAGCTACTTTTTAACCAGTCATTTAATTATCAGTTTAATTATCCATACCTAGATAAGCAGTTTTATGTAGGCAACACATGATAGGAACTAGTTGAAAAAAAGACAATCTATTAACACAAGTGGTGGAGACCTCAGCCTGTCTTAACTAGATTCTCTTGCAGTCAAAGGATCTGATTCAAATTGCCATTGTGATTCATTTTACGATGCAGAATATCATTATTTACCGCCTATCTTAAGCAACCAGCTTAATTCAGCTCTGTAACTGATTGCTTTTGTGTCTGTTTTTACGCCACCCTGGGAAAGTGCGCGGTCAATTACAGCCCCATGTGCCTCGGGGTCACAACACAAATGAATTAGCCAATGATTCTAATAAAACTTCCTGAAATATTTGGCCATTGGCTGCCCAATAATTACAGTCACCAGTTTTGTAAGTTGAAACAAAATTACTGTTGATTTAAAACGAAAATAATGGGGAAATAAGCAACAGATACACAGCAGATATGCAGCAGATGTTTCAAAATTAATAAGTACCGAACACCTACTATGAATTGCCTCCTCACCCTCTACACACACACACCCACACACACACACACAAGACAGACAAACACAGAGGGGTGGAAAAGGGGCCAAACAGAAATGAAAGAGAAAATAGTCTTTGCTTCAGATGGTGATTCCATGCAGGCTTTCTCCACAGTAGCTTGTAAATCATAGTCCTTTTTTTGAAGCCAGTACTCTCAATTGTCCTGGAGGGACAGAATCTCTGTTTTATCAAATTTGCTCTCAGTTCGTGGCCTGCCTTCAGGTCCTGGTTTCAGGAACCCAACCACCACAGGCTTATTGGAAAAAGAGAGAGTTAGCAGTATCTTTTTTTGAAGAGGCTTTGCAGCAGCTTTCTGGAGAGGGTTTAGTTGGACCTTCGACTTTCAACCAGAACCACAAGTGATTCTAAAATGAAACATTGTGGCTCTTAAAATGCTCCAGATGGATAATATCCAATCACCATCTGTTACCGGGCTGAACACAGCCTTTCAGGCCAATTTACTGGCCAGCAACCAAGTCAGCCAATCTCTGCCATTGGTGCCAATCCGCAATTTAAATCAGCATAGCCTTCTGGATCCTTTTATTTGAATTGAAGGTACAGGCCATTGCTTCATTCTGCTTGAATTAAAATGCCAGGCTACCTTAAAGGCACATGTCCATAACTCATCCATGGACTAAAAATGTAACAGCAAAATAAAAGCAAGGGGGAAACAAGGGAATAGACAGGAAATAAACAAGAAGGAATCTTAAAATTTGGGTATTACACTGAGTAAAACTAACACATGCTCAACCCCAGGAAGCCATCATTGAATGAATTTAGCTCAGTTTGCTGGCTTGTGATGCAGAATAAGGCCACCAGCATGGGTTCAATTCCCATTGCATGTGGGATTATTCATGATGGATCCTTGGATTAAACCAGCACCAGAAAGCCCCCCCCCCCCCAAAGGGCAAAGCAGCCATGGCTATCTGGGGATATGGTGACATTACTTTTACTTTATTTGCATCTCTCCAAGAGAGGGCAATACAAGAATTACAATATTACAACAACTCCCTCCTTTAAAAATACAACATAGACATTAAAATATAAAATGGGACATGTACATAATTTCCAGAAATACAATCCAACTAAACCAACATCAACAATACCTGTAATTGGGCTGCATTTCGTTTTTACTATTATCAGAACCAAAAGATATTGTGAAACTGGAAACAGGCTGAAAAAGAGGGGGAGGGGGGTGAATACATAGGCCAGAAACAGAAAATGCCAGATAAGGCCTGTCTGAAATCGATACTAGCATTTGCCAGAGCACTCAAGTCAACACAGAAACTCATTATCGCGATATGGACTTTGTGATTACTCGTTCACAGTGGTTAACATTTTTACACAAAAGACCAAGACCATTCTGTGAATATTTAACTAATGTCCAGACAGAGGTCATCAACTTTGCTGCAGGATGAACAATAAACAAAGTGGCCACCAGACTCCATAATGGGCTAATAGCTGGCCAGACAAGAGTGTTTCAGAGGACAATGGATCTTTATTGAATTACCCAGGCTGAACAGGAGTGTCTTGTTTATTCCCATTAATGAGTTTAAGTCTGGGTGGGACAATAAAACTCAGATCAGTTATGGGCATATACTTATGAGTCAGTGCTAGCAGCAACGGTATGAAAGAAAAACATCAGAACAGATCATCAGTGAGAACCTTGGAGTCTCCCAGGCATAACCATCACAAGAGAAAGGGACCCTGGGCTCCGAACTCAAAGACGATATCCACATTGAGTGATTGTATTCTGGCCAGCCTCCTTCACTAAGTGTGGGTAATACCTAGAGTTCAGCTGTGAGTCATATTTTGTGTGAGTGATATTGAAGATTGTAATACCCAAATAAAATAGAATTGTGGTAAAAGAATCAGAGAGTTGTGAATAAAATTGGGTTAAACTGCAAACCTGTTGTTCATCTCATAAGTAAGGGCACCTGAGTAATTATTTTAATAATAAACTGGTTGAAATAATAAAATGGTTGATAATTCATCAGGTGCAGGAGCCGGTGCAGACTTGATGGGCCGAATGGCTTCCTTCTGCACTGTAAATTCTATCAAAGTATATGTAAATTTGAGTACTTCCAGGCTCCTGAACTAGCTTTTGGTCTACCATGATGTTGACTTGGGTGCATGGCTGTGACCCAGAGCTTTACCATGACGAGGACCATTACTGCTTCCTCTCCTCCAACAGCACCTTCCAAAGCCATGACCTTCACCATCTAGAAGGACAAGAACAGCAGATGCATGGGACACCACCACCTGCAATTTTGCATCCAAGTTACACACCACCCTGACGTGGAACTGTATCGCTATTTCTTCACTGACACTGGGTCAAAATCCTGGAATCCCATTCCCCACAGAACTACTGATAATCCTAAAACACATGGACTGGTTAAGCTCAAGAAGACAGCTCACCAGCATCTCTGAGCAAGACAGCAGCAAAGATCAAAGTGGGAAACAACCTTCTCAGCACACTTCCTGGCCCTTTATATGGTGCAGATGCTCATAACTTAAGGACCTTGGCTGTTGCTATTGTCTACTCGACCGCAGAGTACTATCCACCAGTTGATACAACTCATCCCACACCAGTCTTGTAGATACCCAGCTCAATTCAATAATGCATATTGTGGTACTGAAACAGGCTGAGAAGATAGGCCAGGAACAGAAACAGTCTCATGAGGCCTTGGCTGGAGTCGATAGTGGCCATCTGCAAAAGGCATAAACTTGTTATTGCTATATGGACTTTGTGATTACCCACTGCAAAAAACAAGAATATTAAAATATTATGACTATTAAACAAACTTCCAGACACAGGTGATCAACTTTGCAGCAGGACGAAGAACAGACAAAATAAGCTGTCAACTGCATAATGAGCTGATGGCTGGTCAGACGAGGGTGTTTAAGATGACAATGGGTCTTGATTGAATCACCATGGATAAACAGGAGTATCTTGCCCTTCCTATTAACAAGTTGTGGTCTGGATGTGACAATGGCCAGTGGTGGGCATATACCTATGACTCAATCATAGCATACCAGTATAAAGAAAGGAACATCGGGCAGATCTTCAGCGATAACCTGGGAGTCAGGCACAACCATCGCAAGCCGAAAGGACCCTGGTTTTGAACCCAGAGAAGACATTCACATTGAGTGATTGTAGGCTGGTCAGCCTCCTTCACAAAGTGCGGGTAAAACCTGGAGCTCAACTGTGAGACTGAGCTGTATCTTGTTGGGTAAGAGAATTCTGAATAAAATTGCGTTAACCTGTGAAGCTGTTTTGTCCTTTGTTCATCTCGCAAATAAGGGCACCTGGGTAAAGCTTTTGAGTAAGTAAACTGGTCAAAAGTATCAGAGGTTTTACAAGCACAACAATATCAACTCAGTTTATCTCCAATCAACTTAACTCTCCTGGTCCCCAACCCTGAGCAACATCCATCCCCCTCACATAAGGAAGGAGATTGCAACAAGAAAGCTCCTGAAGAAGCTCCTGTCACTACATAAGGACCTTACCAATCCATCTGCTGCTTGCCTCCCATTATGCCAGCCAGTATGGCTAAGACCACTGTGCCAAGGAATAACAGAGAGATCCTGTTGCAGCAGGAATGGGTCTAACACACCACCATTAAAAAACACTTCCTCATCACAGATCCTACAGTCCATTCACCCTGCTCGAACCTATCATGCCAACATAGAACCATGAAATGTTTGAAATGTTACAGCACAGAAGGAGGTCATTTGGCCCTTCTTGCCCATGCCAGCCCAAGGACACCCAGGTGCCCTTTCTAATCCCACCTTCCTGCATTTGTCCATAGCCCTGCAGCTGACAGCACTTAAGGTGCAGATCCAGGTAGTTTTTAAAATACTTCACGGTCTCTGCCTCCACCACCAACTCGGGCAGCGAATTCCAGAGACCCACTAGCCTCTGCATAAAAACGTTCCTCCTTATGTCCCCTCTACACCTCAAACATTGAGCACACCTCAATCATTTCCACACTGGTGAAGATCTTCCTGCAGCAAATCGGCACAAATGAGGCCTTCCATGAAACCCGGATTCCAGCTGTGATGCACTCCGATTACAGACTCACACATTGAAGGATCCCCCCGACATGATTCAGCGGAGGTCTCAGAGAGCTCCACTTAGCCACTGCGGAAGCTAGTTCTTGGCTTGGTGATTGCTGCGCATGCGAAAAAGAAACCTACCACTTCTCATGACCAATTGGGATGGGCACTAAACAATGGCCTTTCCAGCGATGCCAACAGCCTATAAACGGATGTTAAAAAACAAATCTGGATGCCATCTGGATATGATTAACATTCCCACAGTCATAACACTGATTGGAAATGGGGCATTTAAATGTTTTCATAGAATTTACAGTGCAGAAGGAGGCCATTCAGCCCATCGAGTCTGCACCGTCTCTTGGAAAGAGCACCCTACCCAAGGTCAACAACTCCACCCTATCCCCATAACCCAGTAACCCCACCCAACAATAAGGGCAATTTTGGACACTAAGGGCAATTTATCTTGGCCAATCCACCTAACCTGCACATCTTTGGACTGTGGGAGGAAACCGGAGCACCCGGAGGAAACCCACGCACACACAGGGAGGATGTGCAGACTCCGCACAGACAGTGACCCAAGCCGGAATCGAACTTAGGACCCTGGAGCTGTGAAGCGATTGTGCTATCCACAATGCTACCGTGCTGCCCGTTTTATGGCTACCAAGGTAACAGTAGTACCAAACTTTCTGGCGCTGAGACCATGGGCTTTGTTGCTGTGGCCTGGTTTTCACTGAAATTTCCTGGACGTCCCCTGCCAGCTCAGGAAAAGAATCCTTTGCAATTTGCAACTTTCTCTTTCTGCCGTTCTCATGGTGGCGGTCTCATTCTGGGATTCTTTCCATATCAGCTTTTGTTTTTGCTCAAAATCTTGGCAGTATATACCGGTAGTTTATATTGGATAACGATGAACTACGCTGGAAATTGTTGAAACTTCACACCGATATAGGAAAGAAAAAAGATGCATTAATATTTTGCATACAGACCCCTCAGCAGAACCGGAAGATAATTAAACGTAATCGTAGAATTGGACAAAGTGAAAAGGAATTCAAGCAAGTAAAAGTAATAATTCAGAAGACAACAGCAAACCACAGGAATAATTTTGCCAAGCAGACCAGCCATGATCGAATTAAATGGTGGAGCAGGCACAAAGGGCTGGGTGGCCTATTCTTCTTCCTAACTTATATGTTTGTATGTTTGTATAATCATGGACCAATCCAGAATGGAAGTCCATTTCTGCCTCTTTAAACATGGTACCTGAAGGAAGAAATAAAGTAAGAAATGTTAATGAAAGGCAGCACGGTGGCAGTGGGTAGCACTGCTGCCTCACAGCGCCGAGGTCCCAGGTTCGATCCCGGCTCTGGGTCACTGTCCCTGTGGAGTTTGCACATTCTCCCCGTGTTTGCGTGGGTTTAGCCCCCACAACCCAAAGATGTGCAAGATAGGTGGATTGGCCACGCTAAATTGCCCCTTAATTGGAAAAAAACGAATTGGGCACTCTAAATTTATTTATTTTTTAAAAAAATGTTAATGAATGAAAAGTAATGAATATTAACTCCTAAAGAAGGTAATGACTCATATAATCTTCAAAATGATTCTTTGAAAAGTTAAAAGTGAAACCACTAGGAAGCAAAGTGTAGCAACACATGTGGGCAATTTTGCAAGACCAGAATTGGTATTGTACTAGTTACATGAGACTGATCATGAGGGTGCAATTAATCAACAAAGTTGGTCAAGGACCAATCTTAAAGTAAATGGGCCATCAGTGCTAGCTTCACTGATAACAGATACGCACCTCATCGGAATCCTGACAGACTGTATGAGGAGGTACACTTTGGCTGCAGGCAACTGAAAGATAATTTCAGCCAAAGGGAAGCTTTGAGGGCTGGAGGAGTCACATCCATTTCACACCAAGCAGTAGGAAGGTGATATTCCCATCCAGTAGCTCAGCAGCAGTGGGTGAAATTGACAGAGCATGTCAGTGCCAAGAACATTGCCATAGGATAGTCCTACAATGGTCTACTGCTCCTAATTTGTTTGTTTGTGTGTAAGTTCAATGGCCAGACCAGGTTTGTGCAGGGAAACCTGGTGAAAAACAAGGAAGAGGTGAGGACAGGAAAAGGGAGGTTGCCACTTCAGGCTCTGCCTCAAACTGTGATGATGGATCAGGTTGGGGGTGTTTCAAAGGCCAAGTTGGAGATGCATTCTGCAGGGTTCATGGTTCATTCAATCCCTGCTCACTGGAAATTCAGCCTCACACATTATGCGTGACAAAGAGCATTTGCTTTCAGTAGCCACATTTTTGTCTCAGCTTATCCATGACTTTGAATACTAATCTCTGTCTTACTTTTCAGTTCAACTGAAGGAGCCAGAGGCTGAGCCCACAGGAACTATCCCCCAAACTGGAACGGCATCACTCGATCTTACTTCAGCAAGTACCAGTGCTTTCTTTTCGTGTTCTTGTTGGTATTCATATTCTTAGTTAGGTAAGAAGATGACTGATCAGGTGGCGTTGTAAGAGGTGTCAGGCTATGGGTTTAATGAGCGTATTTTGAGGGATTAGGCAATGTAAATTCAGCTCCTGGCTGCAAGATTCTGCTCCATAGAACCTGCCGTTCTGGTGCTTTGAGTGTCTGTTTGGTACCAATGTGGTGTTTGCACTGCTTCCACCCACTCCCAGAGTGGCTCATGCTGAACACCATCTTGATGAAGTTGTTACTGGGCACTATGTTCATACACTGTGATGAAATCTACCATGCGGAATTAGTAAAGTCTTGCGACACTAAAACTCAGTAGAAATTGGAGTTAAACTTCTCGGATGCAAACAAGAACCTTTATTGCCTCTATTTGAGTACAATTGAGGAAAACTTAAATCTATTCTCAATAAAGTCCGGCTAGCAAAGGACTTAAAGAGAAGTAACTTGTAAACAATTTAACTTTCAAAATAATGCAGAAATGGTTTCTTGCTTACGGCAAAACAGCTTGCATTTACTTCAAGTGTTAGAGTGGACAAGTGAAAATATGAAAATAAGAATAGCGAGTAGTTAAAGTACAGGATGATCCTGGGTAAAGATGACCATACGGACCATCATGTTTAAGTAGAATCTTATCAGACTTTAGTCATCTAACTACACCTCTATGTCGTCCTAATTGGTTTGGGTTCGAATCAAATACATTTGATTTGATGGTTAACTGTCAATCCTTAATGTGCAACATAAGTTCTGACTGTTTCATGTTTGAATATTTGTGTATGTTATGGAATGCGATTCTGTGCTATTATCAAGACTGGTTTCTCCTGGTTTCTGCTGACTTTGCTTTTATCCACATTCTGGACAATGGTGCCTTTATGTTGCTATGGTGCTTACTTGGCCTTGATCTGATTACTGTTACAGCTCATTTCTTAATGTCAAACTGTCTTTGAAAATATGTTTATTAGAACAATAGCTTTTTCACCTTGCTTAGTGAAAATGTTGTTTTTATCTCCAATGAGTTTATGCATGTGTCAGGCTTTTTGTGTCTCTGTTGAAGCTGTGTGTTTTGCCATTACCTGAGGTTATGAGTGCTGAAATTCTCATTTTAAAATGGGTATTAAAACTGGGTCTTAATATTTACATTAAAATAGTCTTTTTACCTAATAGATCTATCAGGAAATAGTTGATTACTATCACACTGGAAGTATGCAGAGTCAGTAGATCATCATCAGTCAGCTTGTGACACTGAGCTTGTGCCATCCAGGTATTTGCTGCTTTGGTCAACATCCTGTCTTAACCTCGCAAAGCCGAATGTGTGTTCAGCAGCACAAGGGACCATTTCCCCTCCTTCCAACCCTTTAAAGGGATCATCAACAACTTGCAAGTTAGTCACTGATTCCTCTCTACTATTTTGAGCTTGTGCAAGTGTTGGGTATTTTAGAGGGCTGGTGAGTGTTGATGAAATCTACAGGAAATGGTACTGCATGGGTGGGTGGGGGAGGGGCTGGAGGAAGGCGTTATTGATGACTGGAAGATATCGAGTACAACACTTGCTCCCAGGTATGAGAGCTATAATGGCAATCTGCATTGAGCTGCAACTTGAGAGAGATATGGTACAGAAGAGGAGGAGGAGGGCTCTTAGCAGGAGGCTTTATATGCCTGGGGTTGCAGGAGTACTTCCTCTCATTCCACCTTAGGCAGACGCAATGTGCTTGGCACAGAACTATGCTACTTCTTAGAACCAGATCTTCAACCACAGAGCAGAGTGAGGTTGTACTGCCAGTGACCATGATTTTGATTTATAAATTATCCTAAAACCAGTGAATCAAGTGTTTCCTTGTCAGTTGTTCCCTTTAAGGAAAGGGCTTGGCTGCCTACGTGACCAGCTAGGGGACCAACCGTGTGGAAGTACGTGAACGCCAGCCAATAGCGAGTTAACACGGGGCCTTGGGAGCTCACAGCAGCCTGTAAAATGAAGGTGGCTGCTGCCACCTGTCAAGAGCCACCCTGTCTTTCAGAAGAGATGATGTGGAGATGCCGGCGTTGGACTGGGGTGAGCACAGTAAGAAGTCTTACAACACCAGGTTAAAGTCCAACAGGTTTGTTTCAAACACGAGCTTTCGGAGCACGGCTCCTTCTTCAGGTGAATGGAAAGGCTTGTTCCAGAAATGTTTATATAGACACAGTCAGAGATGCCCCGGAATGCGAGCACCTGCAGGCAATCAAATCATCAAAGATGCAGAGAGAGAGGTAACTCCAGGTTAAAGAGGTGTGAATTGTCCCAAGCCAGTTCAGTCGGTAGGCCTCTGCAGTCACTGAAACGACTACACGATGACATCAATAAGTTCCATCCCACCATCAAACTCACCATGGACTATTCTCCAAATTCAGTTCCATTCTTGGACACACTCGTCTCCATCAAGGACGGTCACCTCAGCACCTCGCTTTACCGCAAGCCCACAGATAATCTCACGATGCTCCACTTCTCCAGCTTTCACCCGAAACACATTAAAGAAGCCATCCCCTATGGACAAGCCCTCCGTATACACAGGATCTGCTCAGACAAGGAGGAGCGCAACAGACACCTACAGATGCTGAAAGATGCCCTCGTACGAACGGGATATGGCGCTCGACTCATTGATCGACAGTTCCACCGCGCCACAGCAAAAAACCGCACCGACCTCCTCAGAAGACAAACACGGGACACCACTGACAGAGTACCCTTCGTCGTCCAGTACTTTCCTGGGGCGGAGAAACTACGACATCTTCTTCGCAGCCTCCAACACATCATCAGCGAGGATGGACATCTTGCCAAGGTCATCCCCACACCCCCACTACTGGCCTTCAAACAACCGCGCAACCTCAAACAAACCATTGTTTGCAGCAAATTACCCAGCCTTCAGAACAGCAACCACAACACCACAAAACCCTGCCAGGGTAATCTCTGCAAGACATGCCAGATCATCGACATGGACACCACCATTACACGTGGAAACACCACCCACCAGGTACGCGGAGCATACTCGTGCGACTCGACCAATGTAGTCTACCTCATACGCTGCAGGAAAGGATGTCCCGAAGCGTGGTACATTGGCGAGACCATGCAGACACTGCGACAACGAATAAACGGGCATCGTGCGACTATCAACAGGCAGGACTGTTCCCTTCCAGTTGGGGAACACTTCAGCAGTCAAGGACATTCAGCCTCTGATCTCCGGGTCAGCATTCTACAAGGAGGCCTTCAGGAGACGCGACAACGCAAAATTGCTGAGCAAAAACTTATAGCTAAGTTCTGCACGCATGAATGCGGACTCAACCGGGATCTGGGATTCATGTCGCATTACATTCGGCCCCCACCAACAAGCCTGGACTTGCAGAGGCCTACCGACTGAACTGGCTTGGGACAATTCACACCTCTTTAACCTGGAGTTACCTCTCTCTCTGCATCTTTGATGATTTGATTGCCTGCAGGTGCTCGCATTCCGGGGCATCTCTGACTGTGTCTATATAAACATTTCTGGAACAAGCCTTTCCATTCACCTGAAGAAGGAGCCGTGCTCCGAAAGCTCGTGTTTGAAACAAACCTGTTGGACTTTAACCTGGTGTTGTAAGACTTCTTTCAGAAGAGAGGAAGAGAAGGCAGCACAGTGGCGCAGTGGGTTAGCACTGTAGCTTCACGGCGCCGAGTCCCAGGTTCGATTCCGGCTCTGGGTCACTGTCGGTGCAGAGTTTGCTCATTCTCGCCGTGTTTGCGTGGGTTTCGCCCCCACAACCCAAAAAGATGTGCAGGGTAGGTGGATTGGCCATGCTAAATTGCCCCTTAATTGGAAAAAAAATGAATTGGGCATTCTAAATTTATATGTAAAAAAAGAAAAGATGAAGGTGTGCCAGCGAGTCTGCTGCAATGTGTTTAGATAGTGTGTCTACCACAGTTGAATAGTTGTAGCATGTGCAAAGTGCGAGTGTGGCATGTGAGTGACAGGATCTGCTGGATAGGGCAGGATGTGAGGCTAGAGGTGAAGTTGGTTGGATGTGGCATGCAAAGATGCATTCACTGACCTACATCACTTGCCTTGTTGAACTGCAGTCACTTCCTTGGGGTTACACTGCTGGCGTTTGATTGCTGTGGCTATATACTCTCATTGCCTTCCCAGTATCTGCCTAGAGGATCTCCTGACTTCACGAGGGAAGAGGAGAGAATCTTCCCTCTGCTGTCTTTTACCAAGAGACATCTGAGTACCTTGGAGCACACTCTCTGACCTGTTGCTCCATTCTTCTCGCTGGCCTTACACTCTTTAACCAGTTTCAGCCCCTGCTGTAACCAAACTGTGTGTGCTGCCTGAATCACATACGTAACGTGTGAATCGTTCACTGTGATCCCAGTGCCCAATTTAGGGGCTATCCAATTTTGCCCCCGCTCTTGTGCAAAAATATAATACTTTTGATTGTATGCAGACTTCTAGCAGGTGTAGGGCCACAAAGGGATTTGTTATTGCAAAGCTACTTATCAATGTTGGAAGAAGTGGAAGTGCAGAATAAGACTAAACACTGTCCGCATCCTTATTTCATCTCTCTCCCTATGTCTCTGGCACTGTGAAAACTTGTGTAAGTTGTTTCAATATAATCAATTATATTTCCTTTTATGCTGTTTTTCTGCATTAAGTTTTTATTGGAATGTCATTTAATATTAAGCTTGCTAGTCTGTAGGTTTATATATTACTTCAGTTTCATTTCTCATCTGTTAAAATTAGAAAAATGTCTGTCAAAATCTAGAAGTTATTCAGATGTTATTCTTGTTATCAAGGCCGCTGGGTTGCAGCATCATCAATAGTAACAGATATAAAGCACATAAGGAACTTTTGGGAACATTTAAAATAAATAGAAGGGCGTCCAATATGTCTGTAGGAGTAGTTTCAAGGCCTGTGTATTGAGTCGGCTTCCACGTGGGCTTTTCTCCTGTGGCTCAACTCAGTACAAAGAGCAGCAGACAGATCAACAATCTGAAGACGGTTTTTATTTTCTACAAGCTTGCATTCATGTACATGAGAGATAAGACCTGGATAGCTGCCAAGATCCTTATACAAACCAAAGACACAAACTCAGCACATATACAACATACAACTTTCAAAAATCAATAGCCCTTACCAGTCGCACACAATCCAATCCCTGAAGTTGCTATGTTTAAACTTATCCAATAGAATCACAAGCAATGTTTAAACTTCACCCAATAGATTCGTAAGCAACCCATGATTGATGCCACGATCCTCATCCTGACAGCTATGTACAATCTCAGCATCCTGTGCTGATTGTTTGTGAGAAACAGAACAACAGAACCAGAACCCTGGATTGTTTCACTATCGATTACTTATTACTGCTATGTCCTAAAAATACATGTTTAATGGTTAATAATGATTATTCGGTACTCTTTCTATTATTCATCTCAATCCTTAATAAAGTAACTGATGTAAAACTACTCTAGTGGCATGCTAACTATTCAGTTTTAACAGGTATCATCGCTGAAACCACCTTCAATGTCTAACCACAGAACCTGCTGTGCCCATGGTTGAATGGGTTTCTGTAGTTCTGTTTTTTGTGGCATAATGTTTGGGTCATTCTCAGTTTAAGAGAACCTGGGAGGTCACCAAACATATAAAGCCACAAATATGAGAAGGAACAGGAAATAGATCATGACCTCTACCCAAAGGACAAAAAAAAGATAATTTAATTCTTACAGGTGGGATTCGCCCGGCGACCAGAAATTCCCGCCCAAGATCAATGATCTTGCGGTGGGGGGGGGGTGGGGGGGGGGGGAAGAATCCATCCCAACTGTTTGTTGTAAATAAAAGAGTAGTAAATGTCGCCATAGTCCCAGGGAACCATAGGCCGCTCTCCCTTTTGAGAGTGAACTGGTGATGATTTAACCTGAGGGTCACCACACCTCAGGCGAGGGACAAAGTTGAGACAACGTGGCCTTCATGAATAACCTCAGCCGGTACGGAAACTGAACCCAAGTTGTTGCTGTTGCTCTGCATCGTGAACCAGCTGTCCAACCAACTGCTGCTCAAATACCACTTGAACAAAGAGTAGGAATAAACAGTGCTCGGACCCCGGCTTTTCACAATATATATTAATGATTCAGATGAAGGAACAAAATGTAATATCTCCAAATTCGCAGATGGTGAGCTTTGAAAGGATGCAGAGATCCTTCAGTGTTATTTGGACAAGTTGTGTGAGTGGGAAAATGAATGGCAGAGGCAGTATAATTTGGATAAATGTGAGGTTATCCACTTTGGTAGCAAAAACTGGAAGGCAAATTATCTGAATGGCCATAAATTCGGAGAGGGGAATCTGCAATGAGACTTCGCTGTCCTTGTACACCAGGCGCTGACAGATAAGCATGCAGGTGCAGCAAGCGATAAAGAAGACAAATTGTATATTGGCCTTCATAGTGAGAAGTTTGGAGTACAGGTGTAGGGATGACTTGCTGCAATTATACAGGGCCTTGGTGAGGCCATGCTTGGAATATTGTTCAATGTTGATGTCCTTATCTGAGGAAGGATGTTCTTGCTCTAGAGGGAGTGCAAGGAAGGTTTACCAGACTGATTCTTGAGATGGCAGAATTGTTGTATGAGGAGAGATTGAGCCGGTTAGGATTGTATTCATTAGAGCTCAGAAGAATGAGGGGTGATCTCGTAGAAACCTTAAACTTCTTTTAGGATTATACTGGGTATATGTAAGAAGGATGTTCCCGATGGTGAGCAGGGAGATGTCCAGAATCAGGGTCACAGTCTGAGGGGACGAGGTAGACTATTTGGGTCAAAGATGAGGGGAAATATTTTTACCCAGCGAGTGGTTGGCCCATGAAATTTGCTGCCACAGAAAGTAATTGAAGCCAAAACAGTGTGGCCCGTAACTTTCAGTCCGTTTTCAGACTTAAGTTGATTTGCTGCTGCACCTGCGCCGCACGACCAGCTGGGAGTGGCAGTGCACAGACATGCACGCTGGAGCGCACCACATTTAAACTCACGGTCGAGTTTTTTCATCTTCTTTCCTTCTACCGCTGCGCTGAACCTGCTGTATTAAAAATCCAGGGACAGCACTAACTTGGCCCGCTTACCCCAATGTTAGTTTAGTTTTTACACTTCTTTATTTGTGTTTTTTTTTCTTGATTATCGGACAGAGGCAGGAGACATTGGGTCAATGTTTTATAATATTAGCGTTTAGTGTTTATAAATATGTTTTAAATGCAAATAAAGTGAAATAAAAATAGATACATTTTTTAAAACTTTGGTTTGCCATGAAACTGTTAATTCCATTAAAAATACTTTACTGTACAAAGTGAGTTTGGAGTCACAAAGTGAAAGATATTCTGAAAATGTTGGATTGTCTGGAGGATGTTAATTCTATTAAAGAATCATAATGGATAGAGTGGTTTTAGAATGCATGTAATCTTTGGTGATCACTCGCTAATGAGTGTGATTGTCCACCTAAGAAATTCCGTGTTACTGGTCACGGGTTCTGTGGGTCCTTGTGTGGCTGATGAGCCCAATCGTAGAGCCGTATATTCAATCACTCACTTGGCAGGAGTTTCTGAGAGGTGGAATTGGCCCTTGAATGCTAGGTTGTGGGTATTCCTTTCTCAGTCTCCTTTTCCGGCCCTTCTCTTGCTGTCTGGTGTCCTCGAAGGATTGTGTCCCTTCAATCAGGAGACTCCTCCAAGTATGTTTCTTCTGAGGCCTATGTTGAATTTCTTGAGGTAAACCTTCAGGGCATCTTTGAAGTGCTTCCTTTGTCTTTCTGTTGTTTGGGACCTTCCTGAGTTGGGGAGAAGAAGTTTGCTTTGGCAGTTGGGACTCTGACATGCTAAGCGCATAGCCGGCCCACCGGAATTGGTTTTGGATGATAATGGCCTTGATACTGGTGCTCTTGGCTCCTTCAAGGACACTAATGTTCCTACACCTGTCATCCCAGCCGGTGCAGAGCTAAAGTACATTTGGATTTTGCAATGTATTTTAAACTGCTATTTCAGAGTCGCCCAATGTAACGTTGATATTTAAAAGCCTCAGTGATTGCTCAAATGCTTTAGCAAAGATTAACGCCTCAGTTAACATATCAAAGTCTCCTGCAAGCTAATGTGAAATATTTCTCTGACAAATATTGCAGAATCCAGTGCAGATTCATAATCTGGAGTCAAACTATGTGTCAAGTAGTGAAGGAGTTAGCATTTTGACTTAGTTATGATACAGAAGAAAAGGATGTACATACACTTTTGTATGAGGTTTAACTTCTGTTAGTGGATCATTCGTTTTGGAACTATCCAATGCATTAATCACTGTGACTGTACCAACTATAACTGAATGTGTAAGAGTACTTTACCCAGCCTTTCTTTTAAATGTTCATGACTGTAATCCACTTATGTTATGCACACTCTGCATAGAATTTTTAAGAGTTACCCACTGCGTAATCCTCTATATTATGTTGATATTGCTTTGGTTAAAATTACAAGTAGCTTTGCAATCTGTCTTAAATGTAAAATACCCACTCAGAACACACAGCCACAATAAAATATATCACCCAGCAGGAGACCGTCCAAAAAGCAGGCAGGTATTTAAAAACTGATTTAAGCAACAACACGTACAGACAATATAAGTGTCTGATTTAATTCAGAATTCACACTAAATATGCAAAGTCTGAGACAATGAACTAATCATGCTTCCTATCGTGGAGGAATTAACATCAGGAGATGACCATGCACTGTACATACCTCACCTAGCCAATCAGAAATGAATCATGTACTTTTTGGACCAATCCTAGTTCAGGGATACCACTGGTCAGGCTGAGGCTGATATTTGGAAAGGGTTCAGGAGGTCTGATTTTCAATGATTCAGGAAGCAAAAGGAACACTGATGTTGGAAGAAAGATGAATTTTGGTGAGAGAGAGCATGCGAGCACAGTGAGATTCAATACCCCACTGTGAAGTGGCGAGTTAGCACAGTGGGTAGCGCTGTTGCTTCACAGGGCCAGGGTCTAAGGTTCGATTCTCGGCTTGGGTCACTGTCTGGGTGGAGTCTGCATGTTCTCTGTGTCTGAGTGGGTTTCCCCGGGTGCTCTGGTTTCCACCCACAAGCCTTAAAAGACACGCTGTTAGGTGAATTGAACAAGTCTGAATTATCCCTCTGTGTACTCGAACAGGCGCAGGAAGGTGGCAACTAGGAGTTTTCACAGTAAATGCATTACAGTGTTAATGTGAGCCTACTTGTGACAATAAAGATTATTATTATTATTATCTAATATCTGGTTAAGTGTCATTTCTGCTGTCATTTGGATAACTCAATAATTGATGAATCTTGTTTGAACACACTTGTACCCGGAGTCGTCTCGTACTTAGTCGGACCCTGAACCTAAATTAAATTTAGTTTCAGAATTCTAGAGCAATTTGAGTCCACCTGACAGCTGCTGCATTTGGACATTGAACTCTCTCTTCTTCCCCCCCTCCTCTTTCCCCCTCCTCCCCTCCCCCGTATTTACAGAAAGATAACAGAACCGTTGTGTCCAAGTAAAACAAATGTTTTATTGATCACTGTGTTGAAGTGAAAAGATATATTTTATTGCAAAGTGTTTGGAAAAGCTGTGGTAGTTGTTAAAGGAAATGTTATCCAGCAGCTGCGAATGTTATGCTAACATTGTATCAAAGCTTTGTGTTTATAACAATATTTTTGTTAATATATGTTTTCCATTAATCTTTACAAGCTTCTACAAATGTCTTAGTGAAACATTTAATTATGAGATAATTATAAATGAATAAAATAATTGAAGTGAACAAGGCAGAAACACAATAACACAGGTAACACTGTGGCGCACTGGTTAGCACTGCTGCCTCACAGCATGAGGGACCCGTGTTCAATTCGGACCTTGGGTGACTGTTTGGAGTTTTTACGTTCTCCCCGTGCCTGTTTCCTTTGGCTGCTTCAGTTTCCTCCCACAATCCAAAGATGTGCAAGTTAGATATTGGCCGTACTAAATTAACCCTTAGTGTCCAAAGGTTAGGTGGGGTTACAGGGATCGGGTGGGGGTGTGGGCCTGGGCAGGGTGCTCTTTCAGAGTGCCAATGCAAGCTTGATGGGCTGAAAGGCTTTCTTCTGCACTGCAGTGATCCTATAATTGTTTAAATGCAAATCAAAAAAATATTCAACGTTGCCTGTTGTCTTCAGTATAAAGCTGCAGTTTAAATGCCTGCCTCAATGGTTGTTCCAGTAGCTGCTGCGTCACAGGGGAGCATGGCTACATCGAAACTGTGCCGCATGGGAGCCTATGCAGATGGTCACGCTGGAGACCCGAGGCTGCTGTTGGAGCTGGAAAGTTAGTTGTGCTTTTAGCACCCAGGCAAATGCGCACATTTCCCTTCCAGCATCAGGGCTTTCTGCCATGGAAGTTATGGGCCTGTATGTTTTCAAGAAACGGTTAGATATCGAAAGGGATCAAAGGATATGGGGGAAGGCAGTATCAGGCTATTGAGTTGGATGATCAGCCATGATCATAATGAATGGCGGAGCAGGCTCAAAGGGCCGAATGGCCTCCTGTTTCTATTTTATATGTTTCTATGTATTAAGTCTCAAAAATGGTTTGATGAAATCATAACTGTTATCAATATTGAGCAGATTTTGATCTATTGAACGTGCAGTCCACTGGCAACATAACATTTATTGCAGCAGTGAGCTTCATCAGGAGCTGATTTTTGATATACTTGTATGTCAGGTGCTATCAAGGTTGGTCAGCCAGATGGCACAGGATGGATACCCTTCGATGAGTGTCGGGCATTGTGACCTAGCAGTAGTGTTTTGTCAATTTATTCATGATGGCACACTCCAGCAACGTCAAGCAGACCCAAGATGAGGAATCTGAGAAGTTGGATTTAGTGTCATCTTTAACCAGCTCGAACAATTTGCATCAAAAGGCAACAAAATGGATGCAAAGCCAAATATCTCTGAACAAAATCAAACCGGATAAGCGCAAGCTGTTGTTATAGTCTGTAGCACATGTTTGCACCCAACATATGGTGACGTAAGGCATAACAATTACCAGTGAGACTTAAAGTGGAAACCATCAGTGAAGCTGGTGGTATGTGCTGCCAACTTCTGTGCCGTGAAAATGAAACACAAGTGAGAGAATTACTGAGTGAAATAAAACTTAAAGGCTGTTGGGATTTCAGTTTGTGTGAACCTGTACATGAAGGTGTGGAAGTTTCCCGACCGTGAATGATGTAAAAGTTACACTATTCCTTGTGATTCATAGTCTCTCTTTACAAGTGTCTCCCTTATTGTTTTTATCAGCAGTGACACTCACTGTTCTGTTCACAGAGCTAGAAAGTCTGCTTACCCCTCCTGTAGTCTTGTCTCTGATGTTGTAAGAATTTTAGAATTGGAATCAAATGTCTTGCTTTTGAGATACTTATCATGTTTTTGGTTTTGAACTGATTTAAACAACCTGAATATTTTGTGGTTCATGATTTTGGGATATCACAGAATAGGCTGGCATCTTTGAGTTCATAACGCATTACAGGAGACCAATATTTCTCATTGTGCGAATATTGGTAAGCATTCAATTTAATATGCCCCAAATTGAGAAAAACTTTAATTCCAATTCATGTTAAAGGTGCTGGGGGGGGGGATTCTCCGCTGGCCGATGCCAAATCGCGAATCGCGATTTGGCGGAGAATCGGGACCGACGCCAAAATCGCAGCGGGTGCCGATTGATGCTAAATCGCAGTTCTCCGTCACCTTGACAGCGTCGTTCTAGAAAATCAGTACAGTAAACACCATAAGACATATCTTCCGGATTATGGCACACCTGGCACCCACTCACAGTGGCCAAGGTGATGGTCGCATTGAACGTTTAGGCTACGGTCTCCTTCCAGGCACCGAGTGGGTACCTGTCTGGAATCTCACAGACATCGGTGCACAGGTGCATCCGCGCCGTCACAGAGGCCCTATATGCCTAGGTGGCTCAATGCACCCTCTTCAATGTGGATAATTGATGGGATGCCCATGGTCCAGGGGGTGACCAACAGGATGCATGTCCCCCAATGACAGATGACAGGCCACTCTGCACAAACTGAAAAAGGGTTCCACTCGATGAACGTGCAGCAGATGTGTGGCCATCAGCTGCGTAGCATACACGTCAGCACCCGATACCCAGGCAGGGTTCCCAAGCCTTCATCCTGGCATACTTTATGATTTATGGCATGTTCAAGATGCCCCCCCCACCGCCACAGCTGGGTGACAGGGGTTATCCACTGTGGTCGTGGCTGATGACGCCTATCCGGAGGCCACAGATTGACGCGGACACCCGCTACAGCAACACCCGTACAGCAACCAGGAGCGTGATCGAGTGGTGCTTCGGACTCCTGGAGATACAGTTCAGGTTCCTGGACCACTCTGGTAGGGCCCTCAAGTATGATGCAGAGAAAGTTGCCCATATCGTAGAGGCCTGCTGCTTCCTCCACAACATCGCGCAGCAGAGGGGCGATGTGCTGGAGGAGAAGGAGGAACACCAGGCCTTGTTGGATGAGGAGGATGTGGGGGAGGGTGAAGATGGGCAGGTCTCGGGGCCCAGGCAGGCAACGGAAGCCACACAATGTGTGCACCACAGCCAACGCCCATGGGACATTCTGAATGTCTCCAGGTTCACCAACTAAGGGGGGGGACTAGCCAGGGACACAGATGCTCCATTACATCCCAACAGCCCCTCACACCCTGCCTGGTCACCCCCCTGCCTGAAACGGGAACTCCCTCCTTCACATATACCTGCCGCACTAAGGGGTGTGGACCCTAGATTGGAAGTAACAGTGGGTATGATTCATGGGATGGAGGAGATGAAATGAAATGAAAATCGCCCATTGTCACAAGTAGGCTTCAAATGAAGTTACTGTGAAAAGCCCCTAGTTGCCACATTCCTGCGCCTGTTCGGGGAGGCTGGTACGGGAATTGAACCGTGCTGCTGGCCTGCCTTGGTCTGCTTTCAAAACCAACGATTTAGCCCTGTGCTAAACCAGCCCCTTTTGATGACAACCTGCTCTGCGATGAGCTCCGGTGCTCAGAGTCGTACGATAACGTCTGACTCCTGCCCATCGTTAGCATTTTCCACCGTCCACCTGGGTGATCCCTGTGTGATCCCTGCAGGCGAGCTATCCATTCCATCGCACGATCCCATCGGAATCCTGGGTGACGAATGTGAGGACGGTGGGGTGGGGGGGGGGGAGGTTGTAACGGTGGTGACAGGTGTTTAATGAGCACAAATATATAATATATATATATACATACGCGCCCTAGCCCCTATA
The DNA here is from genome assembly GCF_902713615.1 of Scyliorhinus canicula. NCBI lineage: Eukaryota > Metazoa > Chordata > Chondrichthyes > Carcharhiniformes > Scyliorhinidae > Scyliorhinus > Scyliorhinus canicula. The sequence continues at coordinate 129,870,253 of NC_052156.1, forward strand.
ACTAAACTGTGCCCTGCACCCCTGCCAACTTAACTGGTGTCTAACTTTCTGGCCGTACGGACCCGAACGCTACATCGAGATGGTTCCCCAAACAGTACATCAGGAGTGAAGGCAGCCTGCTGATTCCTGCCCTGCAACCTGGGTCCCCGTTGATGGGCATCTTCTAGGGCATCCGAACCTGGATGGGCCCGACTACTGCTCAGGTGTCTCAGGAGGCTTGGTGCCATCCTATTCCGCCCGCTGCCCCCAAGATGCACCATGGATAGGGGGGGGGGGTGTGGTGTTCTGGCACCTCCCCTGCGGGAGTCATTGCCATGGGCCCCATCACCTCCTCCTCCATTGGGGTGCCCACACCTAGGCAATGCCGCTGACATTCCAAGCCATGGCCTACTTTGACTGCGCCATGCTCAGCAGCGCCACTGATGTCCAGGTGGGTTGGCACATGGTTGCCTGTGAGATGGGCCTCAGCCAGCACCTGCACAGAATGCCCCAGGCTTTGGACATGCTGATTCATAGCCAAATCTGTCAGCCCCAAGCGAGGATACCACGCGTGCAGTGTTGGCAAGCATTGTCAGCAGTTGGACTCCTCCAACTGCTCCTGCAGGATGCTCACCATCAACCAGTCATGTAGTCCCTGGCTCTGTGACTGAATCTGCACAATGGATGGGACTGTCCGTTCCACAAGTCCAAAACCCATTTGGATGGCAGCTAGTCACTGGGGTCGGCCTGCCCTCCGACTGTCCTCCCCCTCGGGAGTTCCTACCTCCATCTACTGAACTGCAGCAGCTGTGTGGTGAGCACCAGAGAGTATCCCAGGAGCCTCCTCATTAATGTGCCCAGCCGAGGTGAGTGTCTCTGGAATGGTGGAGGGTGTAGGATACAGCTGTGATGGGAAATCCAAGTCATCCTCCGACTCAAGCTCCGGGGTCTCCTGAGTCTCGGGTGATGGGCTGCCATCCGAGCTGCTCTCATCACTGCTCAGATCACGGGGGGGGGGCTCCAGCTGTCGCACTGGCTAGGGGTGGGGGATGCCAGATGGACCCAATCCATCTCCAGCAGCTCCTCTGAGACACAAAACAAGACATGGTTAGACAGGCCAGGGGGTGATGGGTGAGCGTGTGGGTGGGGGTGGTGTAGGGTGAGGGGGTGAGGGTTGTGTAGGGTGAGGGTGCTCAAGGGGTAGTGTGGGGGTGAGAGTGGCATTTGGGGGGTTGCCACATGTGTCATGGGGAACCACAACTAATCGGGGTCTCACTTCCTCGCCCACGGCCGAACTCCAACTCGGGGACCTCCCTTTCCTCAGGGCCGTGGACTATGTCCAGGGCCCTCTGCTCTGCCATGATTAAGGACTGTAGGTCCGGAGTCCCTCTCCAATTCTCTCCCACTCCTGGCCATTGTGGGCAGCCTTCTCCTCGGGAGCGGGAAAAAGAAAACGACAATGTTAGACAGCCCAGGGGTGGGTAGGTCGTGGCCTCACTGGCCAGGGCAATGTGGCCGGCAGGGGTGACAGCATGTGGAGGTGCTGGGTGCGAATTCTGCCGCCCTTTGGGGGAGATAGGGTTACGGGTGTGGGGGATGGAGGTCGGTGCCAGGGGCACAGTGCTGCTGACTCACCCTGGCCGCCCTGAGGAGATCTTGCAGTGTTTTTTGGCACTGCTGGCCGGTCCAGGCAGTGTCGCCCATGGTGCTAACCACCTCTGCCACCCGCGTCCATTCACAGCGAATTGCAGCAGCTGGCTTCCCAGGCTAGGGTACAATATGATCAGGCTCTCCTCCACAGCGTCCAGGAGGGTCTCCAGCTCTGCGTCCGCGAAACATGGGCCTGCGCGTCTTACCGCCATGTTGTTGGCTACGATGGTGTACGTGGGGAGTGAAGTGTGTATATGTGGCTGCAGTTTGTTAGCCTCCTGAGTGTCAATCGCGAATCCGGTGAATCCCGCACTGTTTCTCATTAGAATGGATTGTGTTCCACATGGCGCCTGTGCTAGCCCCTAAACAGTAGCAGAATCGCTCCAGGTGCGCCGGCAGTTCTGCTGTCATGCTACTGTACGGATTCTGTATCAGCATCAACGCTTCATCTCAGAAACAAGCTCACTTGTACAACTGTGAAAAACAGTCTTGTGTTAGATCAATTTGAACTGTTCAGCACACAGTACAGCTATGATTGCTATTACTTTATCCAACTTAAATTATAAAAACATGTTTTAAAACTGTTTGGACCTTTATAAAACATTGCCTTTTTGATTTGATTACTGCAAATCTGAGATCCATTGTTTTGACTAATTTCTGTCCCACCCCCTGAAGTTTTAATAAACTAGAAGTAACTTGAAATAGAAGGGTATTTACCTCTGCGGGGGGGGGCAATATGTTGTTCATTGGCAGGATAGATCCAATGGATGCAGACAGAGGCAGAATATGGAGGCAGCAGCCCATTTCAAGCCTGTTCCAAAATCATCCCCAGAGCCATTGGTAATGCTAAGCAGATCATTTGGCCAAAAGTTTTCAGATTCCTTTGAAACTGTGCGAACCACCAGAGCCTTACAAGGCCACATAAGTAACATTCTAAATTAAACATCCACTTGTTTAATAATAATAATAATAATCATAATAATAATCGCTTATTGTCACGAGTAGGCGTCAATGAAGTTACTGTGAAAAGCCCCTAGTCGCCACATTCCGGCGCCTGTTCGGGGAGGCTGGGACAGGAATTGAACTTGCGCTGCTTGTCTTGTTCTGCACTGTTTAGCCCATTGTGCTAAACCAGCCCTTGAAATCTTTCTTGGGTTCAGGGTGAGAACTCTTGCATTAAACCAATTCAGACAATCATCAGGTGTAAAGTAAACAGCATGTGTGGAGCGGAAACCAGAAAGAGGAATTTTCCATGCAACTTTCCACATGCTTCGTAGAGGTGACCCCCCACTGGCTGGCAGCAAGAGCTTCTGGTCCCCCTGTTGTCAATGGCGTTTCCTGTTGAATGCACCCCTCGTGCTGTGAGACCCGGGGTGGGGTGCACCGTCGGTGGGATAGGGAGATCTCGTCGGCGTGAACACCTGAGAAGTTCCGGCCAGGGTTAATGGTCAGAATTCTCTGGCCATTCGCTGGTGGCGGGATTCTTTGGTTCTGCCAGCAGTGCAACCCCACCCACGGGTTTCCAGGCAGTGTGGGGTGGCTTCAATGGGACTTCCCATTGACATCGGCAGGAGCAGAGAATCCCGCCGACAGTGAACGCCGCGCTGCCGCCCAGCGCTGAGAAACACATGAGTGGGAGGCCGGAGAATCCCGTCTAATGTCCTTTGTATCCGATGGTTCATGGCCCTAAATTGCAGGTAAGAGAAAGGATCATTTTTACAGCTTGGGGTAATGATGGGTCTCTGTGTCTATTTGGAACCCTGGATATCCGCTGTCCCTTCTCAGTTCCCAAAAACAGAGGGCAAATCTGTGCTTTTTGGCAAAGTCAACTGGAACTTTATTTGTCAGCTTGTGGTGCCCACTGGTAACTTTATTTGCAATACAACATTAAGAGAATTCCGACTAGCCCTTTTGCAAGCTAGTCAGATTGATTGTCTTTAGCGAATACAGTGGTTGAGTTTAAAATGTAAATTGTGGTAATTCTTCAAATCATAATACACAGTAAAGAAAAGCAGTGATTTAAACAAAAGAAAGATGGCGTTTTAGCAAAAGCAAGCCAAGAAAATAGGTTTCAGAAAGAGATAGATTGATTCCAGAATGGATTTGTTCATCCCGACAAGTGATTCTTAAGAAGACTATTATCTTAAGGTTTTGCCTTCTTTACAGCTGCGATTGGCTTTAACTAATTCATAATTCACTCAACTCGGCCAAAGTGTCTGTCCGTCAATTTAAAAGAGATATGTATTTAAATATATCGGTACAAACTTTCCCATACCATCGTTTGCCAATTTTCCAAGTTATCGACACCTGCATCTCAACATAGACTGGCTGTTACTATAGAAAAGGAACTGCCCGTACTAGGCAGCCGCCCAGTTTTTACCAAACAATAGGGTCTTTTAGCTAGTTGAGTCACTGACCTCGCAGGCTTCAAGCAACTTGTGAAATATGAAAATACAGAGTCTTATCTGATTAATTCCCAGCTACAGTTGCACTGAATTAATACTTAATATGATTTCAGTTAATTATTCTTAATGAGTTCTCAATTAAACATTTTACCTATTTCATCTATAGCTAACTCGAAAACCAATTTCTATCAGGTAACCTGTGACTTTATAGGGGAAATGGGTGGTCCTGTAGTCATTTTGTAATGAGCTGGTGCATTGACTCAGCACTCGAGTGGGCAACAAAGGATGTCAGCTAGATGCGGCAGCTATGGTGGCCTGGAATGGATAAGATCATGAATACCACTATTATTGACTACCTCGCCTGTATCAAATGTGATTACGGTGCAGACTTAAAATGTCTTCCAACATGGCCAGTGGCCAGTAATAGAAAAGTTTTGTAAGTAATTGCATTGGTCCATTGCCCAGATTCGGGGGGAAACCATTACATTGTGGTTATAATAGAATGTGAATAAAACATCAAATATTGTAAATGAGTGAGAAATCGCTAAATTAGTCCATGGTGGAATAGCAACTGTTGTTATCCAGAAAGAGAGATTTATCTTATTCCCCCCACCCACTCAATCCAATTCAGCACCTGGTGCATGAGACCATTCCTAAGTTAAGGGTTGAGACACCTTCTTAATCCAATATCCATACTTACAAACGTTCTGGAAGTTGTAACTGGAGAGTGATGAATAGTGAAGTCCGAACTGATTTTCCCCCATTTACCCTATGGAATACTGTGGCCCTTAGGGTTATGTTAATTTCAAATAGGTAAATGTTAGCTATTTTGAGGGGATTTTGATAAGGAATGTATGTATCTATGAATTGTTTCTCTTGCCACATGATCTCACCAAACATGGCTACGTATTCTAACTTGGTAACAATGCAGGTATTCAACTTCATTTTTTATTACTGATGAATGAATTGCAAACTGAGAGTGCTACATAATAATATAATAATCTTTATTGTCACAAGTAGGCTTACATTAACACCGCAATGAGGTTACTGTGAAAAGCCTCTAGTCGCCTGTTCCGGTGCCTGTTCAGGTACACAGAGGGAGAATTCAGAATGTCCAATTCGCCTAACAGCACAAATCGAACCTGTGACCCTGGCGCTGTGAAGTAAAAGTGCTAACTACTGTGCTACCATACCGTCCCGAATAGAAATGTAATAATTGTGCATGAATAGTTGTGAGATAAATCCTGAAATATATTTGTTCCCATAGCAAATATTCTATATATTTATCTGTCCATATGTTATGGCGTCTTTTACTCCCATTATTTCAACCTGCTCCTCCAAGAGAACATTGGGGATCTGGATAGTCTGAGTTAAAGATTTCTCCATAACTTCAATCAAGGTCCTTTACTCTCCCTTCAACTCTGCTACCATTTAAAAGTTGATCCAGTTACAACGAGAAAAGCCATCCAGTCTCCCATGACCCCAATAAAGAACATACTGCCAAAGCATTCCCTGAGCCCCCAGCAGTGGCAGGTGGATGCAAGAGACAAAGAAGGTTTTGGATCAGAAGCCCATAGTTATCTGGATGGCAGGTGGGTGTTCTGCTCACCTTGTCTGCCAGTTTGCTACTGAATTGTGTTGAGCCAAAAGGAACATTGCATGACAACATGATAAATGCCAATGTCACCAAACCTCAGCACATCATATACCAGATCTTAGGCGTTCTGTAGCTGCAGGTGCAAAACGGAAAACCAGATCTGCAAACCCAAAATAATATTTGAAACATGTCATGCATTTTCTGCTGAAAACTTTTAACTGATGTCATTGATGAGAAGGACTGTTTGAGGGGTCATTTCATGGAATTGATTTCTTTACTATTCATGAAGAAGGCCTTGTTTTGGAACAAAAGACTTTTTAGCCTCTGCAGAATCCCAAGGCTATTACAAAGAACGTGCTTAAATGGAGTAGCAAGGACTAAGCTGAAGATGTAATCATGATGGTTTCTTATTGAACCATTTGACAGTGCATTTGATACAACCTGGCAATGCACAATTCATGCTGACTCCCAGGTAAACACATTCCAGGCAAAGCCAAATTGCATTAATAATTGGGACAATAGGAGCTTTATTTTGGGTGAACAGAGAGAAAGATCCTGTCACACAAAATATACCCCTTATTAACCACACCAACCAATAGCCATGATCGATCCTAAGCCTCCTATATCTATTATACCTTCTGAGCATGTTTAAAATACAAAGCAAAATGAAAATCAGCTATATATTAATAAAATCATGAGAGATTCAGGACGGTTACCCAGCCTCAGGGCTCATAGAAGTTCACAATCATTTTTTTCTCCCCGGACTAATCTCCCAGGTGTCTGTTGTTTAATTTCAAATGTGGTCTCTATGTAGTTCATGATTTTGCCCTTGACGATAGACATGAATTGCCAAGTGACAGACTTTAGCATGGCGACTGAATGCCATTGCACTGGAGTCGTTACTTTGAGGCTTAGGGATTTTAATTTACTTAACAGAACCAATCATAATGATATGCAATAATTTGTCTGACCTATTAAGTAGTTTCCACATAATAACAGGACAGCATGTGGTATGTTCAAATTAAAATATGCAACTCTGTCTGGGCCATGAACCTGTATTGTCCCGTTGGGAGCAGATGTACCTGTAATATTGCTGTGGTGTGTCGGGCTCTAGCCACTTTAATTAATAACTGCAGATATTCATAAATGCTGCTGGCTTATGGTTCAGTGCACATATAGCGGCAGGCCCATTGCCTCATGAGAGCAGTACTGGCTGTAAGATCTTCTCTGGGCTTCTAAACAATCCATTTTACCTCAGCAGCTCCCACACATGGAAGGTTAATGATACTCATAGATAACAAGTTTTACTAAACTGGGCCATTCCCAAAGGTATCTTCTAGGTTCTCAGAAGACACAGAAGCTTCAAAAGCAAATTATAAAAATGGCACAAAGTATTCAAGCGCAAGGGTTTCTCAGGCATGTAAGAGCCAATATATGAAATTCCATTCATACTAAATCTGTCTTAGTTATTGACTTTGGCAATACTGTACTTCTAGACAGTAGAATAAATGAATGAGGATGCTGTAAACATATTCTTTCTGAGTCAGGCTGCACAAGATGTTTTCATTGATTGTTATGCTAATTCATCACTTACCAGTTTTCACAAGTAATGAGAATGTTGAAGAATTGTATAGACACAAGAATCATATACATCTTTGCAAGCAAATTTATGTGACATGTAATATGTATATACACACATAAAAGTATTCCTAGCTGCCTCACATTAAAATAATAATGACAGGTTAATAGTGTTTGGAGTATAGTTAATCAATGTTGAATTATAACAAATACCCACATGAACTACTCACTGAAACATTCTGCCTGTGTTTAAATTATTTTTGTTGCATTTCCTAACACTAAATAAAATAACTAATTTTAGGGATGTTTGTGTGACACTATTGTAATACTAAATTTGCCATCTCGTAGTGAGAAATGATTGAGCCCAGACAAAAATAACAGAGGACATTCTCTTTTTTTAAAAATTAATTACATTGTTTTTTTTTAACCTTATGCTGGTTCAGAATGTTTGAATTTACACGGATAGGAATTATTTTATTGAGAATGCTTCATGGAGGGAGACTGAGGTGTGGTGGGTTGTGGAGAGAATGGATGATAGTGTTGGTGACGCTGTAAATTGATGTGATTATACACTACCCAGACCCAACAATCAACATCCTGGGGGTTACCACTGATCAGAAACTGAACTGGGTTAGCCATATTAATACTATGGCTACCAGGCAGGTCAAAGACGAGGAATCCTATGATGAGTAACTCACCTCCTGACCCCCTCAAAGCTTGTCCACCATCTACAAGGCACATGTCAGGAGTGTAATGGAATACTCTTCACTTGCCTGGGTGAGTGCAGTTCCAACAACACTCAAGAAGCTCGACACCATCCAGGGAGATGTCCTGAAGAGCAGCTAGGGATGGGCAATACATGCTGTCCTAACCAGCAATGCCCACATCCTGTAAATTATTAAAGTAACATTTAAAAAAATTATTTCTATGGCCCATATTGATACTGTTGCTAAAGCATGTTGGTTGGGATGTGTTTGGATGCCAACTTTTTCCATTTATATACTTCTTACAAAGTGTAATTTTTTAGTATTAGTACGAATTGCATAATTACGTATATTTTTTTAAGAGGGCAAACGCAATCTAATGCAATCTCATGAGATGTTGCGATGTAAAACCCGCCGCCCATTGAGGATGGTTTCACTTTTTCGCAAATCTGCATATTAGAGCGAGGCGGCTAGTCTCACTCTAAAATGCAGTTTCCCGGGGTAACTGAGGAGTTGGGATCTATCCCCTTCACCTTGGAGACCTTGGGAGAGTGCCATTCATCACTGGTCCCCACAAATGGGGAAGAGCTGGAACAGCATTCCTGGAGGTCTCCCAGGGTGTCGGAGGCCCCTAGGTGCTTGCCCTTTGGGAAGGGTGGTACCCTGTCTGAGCTGGTGCTGGCCTGGCAAGCCAGTATAGAAAACGGGGCTATGTGCGGCCTTGGCCACACGTATCCGCTGAGGCCCTTATTTCATATGAGTGGCGTTGTATAGCCATGTGTTTCTCGGCACTGCGAGCACCAGAAAACAAGTGGCTAAATGCGCTCTTTATGGGGCTTTGTTCCCATTTAGTTGAATCGCGCCCATAAGATTCTCTGGGGGCTTGACAGGGTAAATGCTGAGAAGTTGCTTCCCATTGTGGGGAGTGTAGGACCAGAGGGCAAAATCTCAGAGTAAGGGTCACCCATTTAAAACAGAGATGAGGAGGGATTTCCTCTCTCAGAGGGTAGTGACTGTCGAACACACAGGGCTGTAGAGACTGGGTTGTTAGGTATGTTCGGGGCTGAGATAGTCAGATTTTTAATCAATAAAGGAATCAAGGGTATGCCGATGAGGTGGGAAATGGAGTTAAGGATTATCGTATCAGATTAGCTATTATCTCATTGAATAGTGGAGCAGACTCAATGGTCTATTTCTGCTCCTATGTCTTATGATCTAATGGTTCCACCTCTGATTACTGTTCAATGACATCTACTGTTCCAAAGTGTACATGAATGGATGTCAAGTGAGGGCAGGATTGGGCTCTCCTGTGATGCCTTCAATTGTTCAGTCTTTTGGCTCATCTGGTTCACCACTATTCCTTCCGGAAGGGTAGATGCCATGCTGACTTGGCCTGGCCTAAGTAGCCCCAAACCTACAGCAGGGGTTGACTTTTAACTGCCCTTTGAAATGGCCGAGCAGGTCTTTCAGTTATATTGGAATTGCCAATAAATGCTGACCCTGTTATTACCACCCACATTACACATATGCAGAACAAAAAATTCATACCTTGGCTCACACACGAGGGTGAATTATGTGCGGACTCCCAGTATCCACAGCGCATTCCCCCATCCCCCCCCTCCCCCCCCCCACCCCCACCCCGCGCCTCTGCTATTTCTCTTGAAAGTTGGGTTAAATTGGAAAACACTAGAAAAATAAGATAGACAGTAGAAAGATACTCGAATCAGTAGATGGCAAAAGAGGATAATTAGCAACACATAAAGATCACTCCTCATGGTTCTGAAAAAAAATCAATTTTCCCCCCCGGTTTAAAAGGACATTTTTAAAACAACAACCACATTGCAATCTGTACCCTGGCTGTCACAGGCTCATTCGGTCAAATTCATTCTCCAGACTGATAGGAGTATATACAGTTAATGTTTGTACATAGGATCAATGCACAGTTAACATTCATCATTGGCTAAATAAAGCAGTTTGATGGCCTTAATTATGTTTTCCTGCCCTTTTCATATGTTTGCATTATCTAAAGCTGATAAAAGTTGTGACTATTGGATGGAATTAGATCATTTTTAGCCATTTCTTTCTTTTTCTTTTCTTTTAATAAATTTAGAGTGTCCAATTCATCTTTTTCAATTAAGGGGCAATTTAGTGTGGCCAATCCACCTACCCTGCACATCTTTGGGTTGTAGGGGCGAAGCTTACGCAAACACGGGGAGAACGTGCAAACACCACACGGACAGTGATCTATAGCCGGGATCGAAGCTGGGACCTCGGCGCCGTGAGGCAGCAGTGCTATCCATTGCGCTACCATGCTGCCTTTAGCCATTTCTTACCACATTGCATTCAAATAAAATATCACATTGTTGTAAAAGATAGCTGCTATTACGTTTTTCACACCAATATTGGTATTTAGAGGGTAGCCAATATCTACATTGAGAAAGGAAAGGCATTGGCCGCGATTTGATGGAAAAGTATCCAAGTGTGGTAGCAAGTGGGAACTGCTGCGAGCCTCCCAAACCTCGGGCCGTCGAGGCCGTCACCACTGTAAAACATTAATTGGGCCACTTAACGAAGTCCCATGGGCTTCACGCCGCAAATGACTGTCCCACTGGCTGGTTCATCAGGACGCGCTCACCAGCCCCTGTTAACAAGGGAGAGCAGCACTTACACCGCTCCTGCACAGCCCCATGATTCGTGACTATTAGACCTGGTCTAAATCAGACAAGATTCCCTGTTCCTCTGTGGGTCCCAGAGGGTCAACTACAGGTCAGCCAGTGTCGCCAGGGAAGAAGTGGCAGTGGCTGTCAGCTCGGGGAGTATCACCAGGAGGACTGGAACCCAGTGCCGTAAGAAGGTCAACGACCTCCACCGGGCCAGATGGGTGGGTACTGCCGGGGCACTCCAGAGCATGTCGCAGTCAGTGAGGAGCATCGCTGAGGGCGACGACACCATGCTGTAGACATTGGGGAGCCGCTAGTGCTGGCAGGGCTAGATGACTCAGGGGCAGCCGGGGTTCGATCCAGCTGCCTCTCCGTACCGCGGTGAACCCCAGGGTCCTTTGGGCACCGACTGGGAAGAGGGGATGCTGGGTGCCAAGCTGGAGCCACCCTCCAGACTGGCATCTACCAGCTCCCCCAGGTTCCACCCCCATGACAACAGCACGTCTTGGAGTCAGTACCCGGAACAGGGTGGCGCGGCCGGGGCATTGTGCTGCCGCCCCAGGGGCATCAAAGGCCACAGGACATGGTACACAGCAGGCTGGCTTCACCTCTGATGTGGGGACACACCTGTGCGCAGCGGTAGTGCACGGAAGGCTAAGCAGGTTGAGGATCACTGAGAGGGCAGGGGGACGAGGGGGTTGGATGAGAGGGTGCGATGGGAGGAGGGGTGGATGGACAGGTTGGGAGGAGTGGGGATGGCGGGGCGGCACCATTGGGGGATAGGGGCAGTTGGGGACACATATATAGCAGTTAAAAATGTAGCACTCGAGAAATATGATTCCTCTGGCACTTTCTTCCACAATATATATAGGCCAAGCACCAATCCAACCCTGCACCCCCCCCCCCCCCCCCCCCACACCCCTATCCCCCCACCCCAGGCATGGAGGTCCTGGATTCTTCTTCCCCAGATCCTCAGGCCCTGCACATGGGCCACCACCTCGAGCTTCTGTCAACAGTGCAGCCATCGCCTCTAGCATCTGGCCGTCTGGCTTACCAGCAGCACCATGAGGGCAGTTTCTGCGGGGTCCAAGATATCATCCATCCTGTGCAATATCTATAAGGAAGTTGAGAGGGTGTGAGACTGACAACCAGCAATGATTTCCACCCTAAGACCCTCCATTCCCCTATTATTTCCCCCTCCACACCCAATGCCTGCTGCCATCCGACAATCCCTTCCCACACACCCCTGGCTGCCCCTGTGCACCGGTCCCCACACCCTGTACCCCAGACACCCACGTGTTACGTTACCTGGACCAGGCGCTGACCCCCCCACCCCCAGTGGCCCAGCCACCCTATGCTCGTGAAGTGTACCCGGTGCAAGTATTCGGATGTTGGCTGCTGTGTCTGTGGTGTTGCCCATCGCAGTGTTCAGGCACAATGACCAGGCATCACGGTCCGATTGGGATGCTCGGCAGCAACTCCCACATGCTACATGGCACACACGCCTACCCATGGGAATGCTCTTTCCACGAGCCAGTGCAGTCTCGATGAGCTGAATGGCCTCCTTCTTCACTGTAAATTCTATGATTCTATGATTCCAGGCCTTCCACCAGCTTCTCTTTTTTAAAAAGGTGTTCTAATCGGCACCCATGTGACCACTTGCTGGGGAAGCGGTTAGATCACGGGAGGCCCTTAGATAGGGGTCGCTACCGTTAATTGCATGGAGATTGGCCTTAAGTGGTGATTATTGGTTTCTCGCCATGCAACAGCGGGTTCCTGATTTCATCAATAGGAGCGGGTCAGTTAGATCACAAATCGATTGGCGCCTGGTGCAGTTCTTGTTTTTTGCCGCTCCCGTGATCTGACGGCCTTTTCACGCTCTCGCTTAAGCACAACGTGGCCATTAAATCATGCCCATTGTCATGTGGCAGTGTAAGGAAGTTAATCACAATGCCTGTTTGTCTAGATGTAGATACATATTTTGTCCCTTTCATTTTGAATGCAAGACACATACTATGATGTTTCAGAATATTTTAAAGGTTTGAAGTGTGACAATACTATACGCCAATATTGAAACGTTTATTGGGAAGTTTACAAAATGTATTTCTGCATCTTCTTATGCACTTCATTGCCCTAACACTCGCTCACCTTGGCTCTCTTTGAGAAAATTTTATGAAAGTGCTAATATGTATTTATGTTTTGTATCAGGCCTGAACATGCTTGCCCCTATTATCCCATCGGTTTCATACATGTGCATCAACCATCCTTTATGCCCCATCTCCCCAGGGTGACGAAAGAAATACACCTGTCAGAGGCATCCAGCCTATCTTCACAGCTCAATGATCTCAGGCTGGGAGCCATCTTGCTGTCCCTCTGCATCTTCATCAGTCATAATTGCCTTCCTGAGTTTACCAAAACTGGACACAGCATTCCAAATAAGGCCATGTTAAAGTTACATTTAACCCCGTGATTGTGCTGTCAGTTTTGAGTTGAATAGTCCAGGTGATAAAACCAAGAACTCTTATTTGCATTTGGTGTAGCCTCCTGTCAATGAATTTTGTGATGGTGATGTCATGTATCTGGTTACCCAGAGAAGGTGATTCAGAAATCACTTGGACAGACAACACACAATAACTGATACAGCGCCTCACTGCAGCTTAACCCTTTCATAATTACCTATAAATCAAAATGATATGTTTGGAATAATTGTAAATAAAAAGTACCTGACATTCATGATCATAATAAATAAAGAATGTACTGAGGATCCCCAGTCTTTTCCATGCTTCATGTATGTACGTGTACATGTGCAGATTTCTGCCTGAATAGGAAGGTTCACAATTTTCTTTCGAGCTGCGAATGACTCCACCACTTCTCCACAGTGGTGACAGCATGAATGTTTATTTGCACAATGTGATGGAGTCAATAAGTAGCATTTTGAAACCTAGGGCAAAGAGATTTGTCATCTAAATGGGAAGTTTTCTTTGCCTGCAGCAGAACCCAGTTTGAACTGCGAAAAAATCCATTTTGGTTAAATTTGCTGCTGAGGATATATTACTTTAACAGCAGGCAGAGATTAAGAAGTGTTACATTGCTCCCTAACACATTATAAATTGCCACAAAACAATATGGCACGCAGTTGAATTCTTTTTTTTTCAACAAAATGTCAAACAGCACCTGCTTCTTACCATGAAAATGAAACGATATATTTTCTATAATCTCTCAGTCTCGATACATATGATGAGTAAATCCAATATAAATGTTTGCGATATTGAGCAAACATGGAAATTGGTGTACAAAATAACCTATCTGTAACTTTTCTTCCTCCTGTTTAATATCAAAATGTTTTGAAACAAGAAAGTTTCAATTCATATTTGCATATGTGTTATTATACTTGCAGAATGAATTTCAGATCTTACCAATTTTATTCATTACAATGTAAATTGGTTTGGGGAATCAGCTGCTAACTGTCTCTGACATACTTCATTTAGAGTCTATAAATGCAATTAATGGGACTTTATTCACAAGAAAGTTAATTGACTGTAGCAAATCTTGATACATTATCATTGTTTAGATAACTTCCAAAACTTCCTCAGTAATGAATAGTTACAATAACTTGGTAGGCTTCACAGATAATATTATTCAGAATTGTGTTCCCTACATTTGAAAAAAATCTAAATCATCTAATTAAGCAGCATTATATCATCAAGCAGACTGGACAATGGACACCTTACTATTCTATTTACATCAATGAGCCCTTAACACACACCATTAGTCTCAGCACTTGGAATCTTTCGTTCATATTCTGTTCAAATTAGAGGCTGCTCTGACTCAAGCTGTTTGGCGTAATGCCTCCCAATTAGAGTCAAATTAAAAATGTACTACACAGACTCCTTAAACTTGCTTAGAATTTAATTCAGAATATGCCCTTGTAAAGTCAGAAATGGAATTATGTTACTCCTGGTTTAGACATTTTCAGGAATGTAATGGGAATCCAAAGGACACAACAGATCGAACATCTGAGATTGGGATCGCCCGGCGGACCCTGGTCAATGCTACCATCTGGTTACCATGGTACTGTGACAGAATTATTTCTTCAACTGGCAGTAAAGTTGAGTATTATGTACATAATAATTCTTGCATATCCACACTAACAATCTATCAAAGAATCTATCATGCATATTGCACATTCAATAGTGTTAATGAGTGCATATGGGGATGATGAGCTTTCATCAAGATCAGAACCTATTATTCATTCTGAATCAGATTCTGATTCATGCAATCACCAGTACATTAGCAGACACTGTAACTTCTAAATTATATTGCCTTTACTTAGATAGATGCAATTAGAATGGGTTTTGATAACTGAAAATTTGTTGCAATGACATGTTGATCTCTTTTAGTATTGCTTATCTACAAAAGTGGGAAGAGTATCTCTCGCTCCCTCTTTTTGTTTATCTCGTTCTTCTCATCTCCCACTTGTTTTCCATTATTTTTATGTCCATCTTTCATTTGGCAATCACACATGCCCTCTTATTGTCATCACTGAGGAATAGGTACTATTGCTAATTCTCCCTATTAACGACTTGGAGATATCCTATATTCAAATTACTGAAAAGCAAGCTGAAGAACTACCCTTAATTGAGAGGCTGTAAACAAGGCAAGTATAGTTTTGCTCACTCTTGCACTTCCTGATTAGTTTAAATATTTATCTCTTAATCTTTTATGCAGCTTACAATTTTTGTTCTTGCAGTTTTATTTTTTCACCATGGTTAATTGCTTGAGGTAAGATGCCCAATTTTATTATTCAGCTGGCCAATTGGAGATATTTCTACTGGCCAACTGGGACCAGTTCAAACTGGGCAACTGGACAGGCATTCAAACTGGCCAACTTCTAGTTCCAATTTCTATTGAAAATTGGACCTGTTGCAACTGATTTGTATTCCTGAGTTCCCTGTGGATCGAGATGCCATGGTCTTTTTAACCGCGTCTGGGTCGAGAGGCATTCAGTCATCAGAAAATACATGAATTCCGTTTACAATGCATGCACATGCATTTTTCATGTCAGGCCTTCAGGCTTGAGTTGGGCTGTGCCCTGGAGTCCAGAGATATGAATATATTTGGTGTTCTCTGCTAATAAGAGAGTGGATCCAGACTTCAGGCTGTTGTTTTTGTGGTGGGGAGATGCAATTATACGTACAATCGTGAGTTTTTTAACCTATTGAATATTTAAGTTTTATGTGATGATTATTTTCAGCAGTATGTAGTAACGTGAATAATAGCAATAGTATGATATGAATATGCTGCAAAATATTTATATTTATAAAACATTAGTCATCTTTTTAACAAAGCTTTCTGGATGAGATTTTCTCTTGTCTTTGGCCTATTCAAAATAGGGAGCAGAGCAAATATCTCCACATTGCTGCACAACTTATCCCCATTACCTGATATTCAAGCCCACAGATTGCATGAAGGTCATAAAATAGGGCTCTCTCATTCCACCAGCATCAAAACTGCATAAAGTCTCAAGGGAAAGCTTAACTTCGAGGAACAAACTGTTCATAGTAAATGCATGACTGATGCTCTAGACCTCTGCCCTTATTCATGGCCTTAGTTCTCAATGCAGTGATTCATCATTCTTGAACACCTGCCCCTTGCCGTTGACCTGCTCCACTCTCTCTCCACAAGGCTTCTCACCCCTCCTTCTCCCTTAGCCTGTGCTTGCAGCTCGGGCCCCACATTCAGCTCTCTTCAACGCACTCTTTTAACTGAGGCTCTTCCCCTTGTTTTCCAAGTAAGAAGCCTTACATCAAAGATGCTAAATGATTGACTTTGTCTATATATATGTTTCTGGAACCTACCTCTTCATTCACATGAGGACGGAGCAGTGCTCCGAACGCTAGTGATTCGAAACAAACCTGTTGGACTTTAACCTGGTGTTGTAAGACTTCTTACTGTGCTCACTCCAGTCTAACGCCGGCATCTCCATATCTTGTTTTCCAAGGATTTTGACTCTTGTTCTGAAGGGTATCCCCAGGGATGATCAAATCCTCTGCCCAGGGCACTCCCAAGCCAACGACATCCGCTAGTGGGGACCTAGTGCCCCGTTGGGAAAGCCCCGTTTTGGAAGTTGGGATGCTGAGGACTTGTCACCCCATCTGCTACACTTACTGTTGGAACAGGCAGATTACAAATTCTGAAAAACAGAATTGCCTCTCTCCAAATCCAAGTGTAGCTTCTATGTCATCCAGTACATTGGTGTTGGCAGCCATAACTCATCCTGAATTTATTGTTTCAGCCTGCAATACTGAGTCCATTCCCAAAGCAAACAAGCAGCATCAACAATGGACTGGGGTGAATGAGATGATCATTAGAGGAGAATGGCAGTAATTTCCCACACAGACCCAGTGCAACAGCTAGTCCTCCTACGCGGCTTATCCTTCAACCATAGGCTGAAAAATTATAAAGATGTGTACAATGCATATGTCTGGTTTTGCCCCACCATGATGGACATCATAGGTGAGATCAATTTTGTAATCAGCAGGGATCCAAAGGAGTATTTTTCAGCACTGGTCATAAATAGCAATCAGGTCTGGTAATGGCGGCTATAATCCCCCTTCCTCACCCAGGTGTACTCAGGTCCACTGAACCAATTGGTTCCATGGTTCCTCAATGCAGACAGATACACAAACCTAAAATCTAGTTTGTGTAAGACAATTACTCATTCGGCACGATCAAAAGGCCATGCGGTGCCCGAAAAGCAGTGCGCCATGGCGCATCGTGGCCGATGGAAGCTGGGTGGCCCCGCTCACGGGATCTACCTGACTGGCAACGCCTTACGAGATCTGACGCAATCTCGTGAGACTATGCAATGAGAATACCACCCATTTTGAGCAGGATTACATTTTTACAAATCTGCATATTAAAGCAAGACAGCTATTCTCACTGTAATATGCAGTTGCCCGAGGCACCCAAGGGGTGGGGATCTATTTCCTTCACCTTGGAGATCTCAGGCAAGTGCCATTCAGCACTGGTTTCCACAAACGGGGTTCAGACGGAACGGCATTTGTGGGGTCTGCCAGGGGATTGACCCCAGGTGCATGCCTTTTGGGAAGGCTGGTACACTGACACTTCTGGTGCCACGCTTGCATCCTGGTATCCAATCACACCCATTGTATATGCAAAATCAATTATTCAGTCAGACAGTATAAGCACTGATATTGCTCATTCTAATAGTTCTTTTGATGTTACAATGCAAATGAGTTTATCTGGAGACATTAATACAGATAAAGAGACTGTATCCAATTGTTCTGGTTTGAAGGAATGAAAAATCTGATCATTGAATTTTAGATTTCCACTGGGCCTTTAAAACAACTCACATATGCAAATGCTTAATTTTTCTTCCCTGAAGCAACCTGTGAAAATTGGTTTATTATCTTTATATTTTTACGTCAATGATAGAAGGTCAGGTAATATAAACTCAGTACATTACCAAAATATGACCGACACGGACAAGAAGAAATATAGGAAGAATAATACTGTACATGCTGGAAATCCAAACCAAATACAGGAAATATTGGGATGTTAATGCAAGCCCAGTAGTATTTTTAAATCGAAACGACAATGGTACAATCAGGTTAGGGAGCAGTAGCTTTTTATTTAAATTAGACAAAGTTTGAAATTCCAGTTACCCACTAGGAGAATAAAGCCATAGGATTCCATGGTTTTAAACAAAATAAACTTTACAATATATACTCAGAAAAGTTAAGCAGTCTACAATGTTTATCGTTATACTCTTACATTCAGAATAAGCAGAATGTGGCTGAACACACCAAACTGCACGTTACATGGCAGATATCACCAAGACAGATCCATGGATTTCTTGGCGCATATCCCAACATCAGTGAATACTGGAAATCACAAAATCTCATTAATACTCTGTCTCTTTCAGGAGTGATTGCAAGTCTTTACCTTTGAAGATCTAGCCTCGGAATTCCCTCAAATGCTGCTCTGAACCGGGCTTCTTCAATGACTGATCACTTCCCGGTGGTTCAATCTTGCCTCTAGAGACTGTGCCTCATGGGATTCACAAAGCTACACTCCTGTCTTTAATTACCAGCACATTTCCAACTATTTTGCAGACTGCTAGCTTCACTGCCCTTCAAGCCAAATCAGGCTCCCAGGAGTTCTCTGAACCCTAATTACCTTGCATGAAACCAGTGACCTTCCACCACCTTCTCCGCTCAGAAGGCCTTCTCTGAGCCCTAATTGCCTGAAGCTAGCTTTGGCTTGCCGAGTTTCTCTGTGAGCTGCAAACCATATGAGGTCCAAACTTCAATCTTCAGCTGCACTGAATGACTCCTAGTGCTATTCTAATCTCTAACAGCCTGGACCTTGCTAAAAGCAACACTCTTTCGGTCCCGCCTCATCCCCTGCTTTAAAACACTCACTCGCCCACCAAATGGATAAATTGAAACCAAAGAACCTTCTTAAGCTACACTATCTCCAAGACAATATAACCCTTCAGAGTTAACTGAATGTTTTTAAATTAATTTATCCCTAACTCCCAAAATGAAACGTATCTCTGGACAGTACTTCATTACAAGCAATGTTGACACCATGGCCAGGATTCTCCGTTGCGAGTCTTCCCAGAACCACTGCTCGTGAGGATGGAGAATTTGCCACTCAGCCAAGACTTCATTCACTGCAGCAGGACCGGAGAATCCCGCCAGTGTGAAGGGATGGGGAATCCCACCCCACGTTTCCAGCTCTTCAACGATGTAAGCCCAGCAGCTGTTTTATGGCTCTTACCATTCCAGCTGTTAACATATTTTAAGGTGTAATAGACTCCAAGCTTCTTTCATTGCATTTTCCCCTTTTCTGCAGTTAAGCTTTAATCATCCCAGAACTGAACATTACCTTTAAAATATTAACAAGAACCAGGAATTGGATATACATCACAAATCAAGGGATTGACATCAGGAAGGCAGAGTCCTACAGAGAGCAATCCCATTGCCCTTTCTATTGATTACCCTACACCTCTCTCCCCAAGATCCCATGAAATGCCCCCCATCCAAGCAAAATTCTCATATTATGTACCCATCCCTCTGGTCACTCCTGGGTCACTCCACATTCCTCTGACTCCAGTCCCTGTCCTTTTGGCTGCAGCCACCACCTCCCCAGGGGTGTTGCTGAGCACAGTCAGAGGCCAGCAGCTCTCGGTGGGCACGAATTCCACTCCTTTGATTCCAGAGGAAGGCTCACCACTGGCTTCACCACTGCCTGATTGTCATGTGGTTCGGTGGGCCTTCCTGAATAGCATGTGTGACCCCTCCCGATGCCTCAAGGAGAACCGCCCCCAACCTAAACTTGTGAGTGGCCCAAATTAAGGCACGTGAAATTCAGTGCAATTGGCTGTCAAGTGTTGCACAATGGAACACATTAAGAATGAAGGTGTTGCGTTGGCTAGGGGAGAGATTGAAAGAGATCATTGCGGAGGCATTGTAGTCGATTCAACAAATGGTTGAGTTATTAAAATAAATGTATCCTATCTTGTCAAATCAGTAAAGTGTGAGTTGCAAGATCGTGAAACTAAAACCCAATATCACTCTGGTGAGGCAGCCCCTGAGTAAAACATTCAATTTTGCTCAATATATCAAAAGAGAAATTCCCGAGTTCTGGAAATAGTACAGAGAAAGACTGTAAAACTGACCTCTCGGGCTGGATTCTCCGAACCCCCGCCGGGTCGGAGAATCGGCGGGGGGTGGTGTGAATCTCGCCCCTGCCGGCTGCCGAATTCTCCAGCACCGGAGATTCGGCGGGGGCAGGAATCGCGCCGGTCGGTGGGCCCACCTCCCCCCCCCGGCTATTCTCCGGCCGAAGTCCTGCTGCTGTAATGCCGGTCCCGCCAGCGTGAATCAAACCACCTCCCTTACCGGCGGGACCAGGCAGCGCGGGTGGGCTCCGGGGTCCTGGGGGGGGGGCACGGGGGATCTGGCCCCGGGGGGTGCTCCCACAGTGGCCTGGCCCGCGATCGGAGACCACCGATCCGTGGGCGGGCCTGTGCCGTGGGGGCACTCTTTTCCTTCCGTGTCGGCCATAGCCTCCGCGATGGCCGACGCGGAAGTGACCCCCTCCCCTGCACATGCGCAGGGATGATGTCAGCAGCCGCTGTCGCTCCGGCGCATGCGCAGACTTCCGCTGGCCAGCAAAGTCCCTTCGGCCCCGGCTGGCGTGGCGCTAACGGCCTTCCATGCCAGAGGGTGGGACAGCAACCACTCCGGCGCGGGCCTTGCCCCTCAAGGTGAGGGGTTAGCCCCGAAAGGTGTGGATTTCCGCACCTTTGGGGCAGCCGACGCCGGAGTGGTTCACGACACTCTATCCCGCCGGGACCCCCGCCCTGCCGGGTAGGGGAGAATCCAGCCCCTCGTGTCAGAGAACTACTTTCAAAAAAACACTTCAGAGAAATTTGGAAGAAACCTCTCAGTATACAAGCTACTAAATGGAATAGTAAAGGTTAATTAGAATAAATCAAAGCTGTAGCAAAATGGAATATATATAAAACCAAGCACAGGACAGACAGTACAATTCTACAGGTAAAGTAATTTACATCAATAGGATAAACACACTGGAATCAATCAGCTGAAGATATAATGGGAAGTCAACGATTTCTCTGCACACAAATAGCCTTCCTCATACATACTTATCTTTCTGATCTGTGATGTACCGTTACACCGTTGTACAGTAGGCTAGCGATACAATACCACACTGGCATGGTCAGCTATAAGAAGCCGTTTGGAGAAAAACATGAATCAGCTCCTTTTTATATCAATCCAACACCTTTCAATATTGGCCTGAATTCTCCGCTGCCTGCCGCCGGTAGTGGGGGCTCCGGTGCGGCGGAGAATTGAAATGTTCCGGCCTCCAGTTGGGGGGCGGGATTAGGGCTCACCCCTTGGATGTAAATAAATGCAAATGTGTCCGAATGAGCTCAACCTATTCTCCGCCCCACCCTGTGATTCCCTGGCCTTCTGGACTGGAAATCACATGGGCGGAGATTACTACAGGTCCCACCAATATGGTGGCCAAGGCAGTAACCTCTTCTGGGAGTTGCCCCCAAAGTCCACCTGAGGGCTACTCTCTCCACCCCTCCAACAATGCGTGACCTGCCCATCCCTCCTGAACCAGACCCCCCCCCCCCCACAATGGTCCCCCCCAGAGACCCCGCAAACAAAAGACCCCAGGTACACCTTAATAGGGGTACACCCTCACAGCTACCTCTTTAATAGGGAGACCACAGGGACCCGCTTAATTCTCTCTCCCCACCGGAAACCACCACCACCACCCCTCACCCCCCCCGTGCCGCCGGATTTCCCTGCAGCATGGAATGGTTTCAATGGAAATCCCATTGAGAAGCGGCAAGAGTACAGTATCCTGCCGCCACCGAACCGTGCACCAGCATGAAACGTGTGGCTGGGCTGGAGATACCAACCCAATATTACAAAGGCACTTTTAATTTAGAGAATTAAGTTACATGTATAATCAATTGCGGCTGGTTTAGCTCACTGGGCTAAATCGCTGGTTTTTAAAGCAGACCAAGCAGGCCAGCAGCACTGTTCGATTCCCGTACCAGCCTCCCCGGACAGGCGGCGGAATGTGGCGACTAGGGGCTGTTCACAGTAACTTCATTGAAGCCTACTCGTGACAATAAGCGATTTCGAACCGAATTGTTGATATAGCAGATAAACAAGAATTTGATGATGACAATCCTCTTTGACGGAGAAGGTGTGCTTTGGCATAGCTCCTTCTCTTTTACTTTGTACTCGCATTTACTCCCAATCTCATTTATCATCCTCACTTCTTGCTCTCTCCGATTCTTGTTCATCTCTTTCCCCTTTGTCTCTCTTCCAATCATTTTTGTAAAAGTAATTTCACTGGATGTGGGCATCACTGGCTAGGCTAGCATTTGTTGCTTATACCTAATTGCCCTGGAGAAGGTGGTAGTTAGCTGCCTTTCTCCAATGGGTAGCTTAGTGGTTAGCATTGTTGCTTCACAGTACCAGGGTCCAAGGTTCGATTCCCAGCTGGGGTTACTGTCTGTGCGGAGTTTGCACGTTCTCTGTGTCTGTGTGGGTTTCTTCCAGGTGCTCCGGTTTCCTCCCAGAAGTCCCGAAGGCCGCGTTGTTCGGTAATTTGGACATTCTGAATTCTCCCTCAGTGTACCTGAACAAGCGCCGGACTGTGGCGACCAGGGGCTTTTCACAGTAACTTCATTGTAGTGTTAATATAAGTCGACATGTGACAACAAAGATTATTATTCTTATTAAACATAATGTTAATTTTCAGGCTGTACCTCAAAAATTATTCGTTGTAAAATTATAGAACAGCAAACTGAAATAATCGATCAACAGTAATTTAACAATTACTACAGCATTCTTTAACTGCTGCAGTCCATGTGCTGTTTGGGAATTCCAGCCTGGTTGGCTCCCCTGCTTGGCTGGGGCATAATGTCAATGCCTGATAATGTTTGTTGAGTAAGAGAAAGCAACGATTGGTGGGCTGACTTCAAAGAGGCAGCATGGTAGCATTGTGGATAGCACAATTGCTTCACAGCTCCAGGGTCCCAGGTTCGATTCCGGCTTGGGTCACTGTCTGTGCGGAGTCTGCACATCCTCCCCGTGTGTGCGTGGGTTTCCTCCGGGTGCTCCGGTTTCCTCCCACAGTCCAAAGATGTGCAGGTAGGTGGATTGGCCATGATAAATTGCCCTTGGTGTCCAAAATTGCCCTTAGTGTTGGGTGGGGTTACTGGGTTATGGGGATAGGGTGGAGGTGTTGACCTTGGGTAGGGTGCTCTTTCCAGGAGCTGGTGCAGACTCGATGGGCCGAATGGCCTCCTTTTGCACTGTAAATTCTATGATAATTCTATGAATTTACGATAAAAGTGTATTGAGTGCATGCTCGCTCCGTATAGGAGTACAGCATACTTACTGAGTTTAACTAACTAAAGATTCTTCAGCTTTCTACCTGACCAGCGAGGACCATCCTATGCATTAAGGCATCGGTTGCAGAATTACCTTGTGCCAAATGGATAAAAATCCCAGCTCTCCAGGAACAGCTCCACTTTTACACGTTGCATTAATTTGCCAAGCTGATTTGGTCAATCAGCAATAGTTTCCAACAAACCTCCTGAAAACAGTGATTAGATGACTTAATTCACCAAAGGGAGTTGTCCCAGCTTTGAATTTACTTCACCACCAATGGGGACACCACCACCAGGACGTTCTCGTCCAAACTACTCAACCCTCCCTCACGGCACTGAGGGTGTAGCTACACTGCATAGGCTACAGGGATTCAAGGAGGCAGCTCACCACAGCAGTTAGGGGTGGACAATAAATACTGGCCGAGCCAGCGAAGCCCGCAAACCTTGAAATATCTTTGGGGGGAATTGGCTGTGAGATAACTGATCAGTAGGTTTGAGAAGGTAGGGGATTTCTGTCACTTATACTTTTAAGCTGAAAGAACTCTGTCCTTAAATCAGAAATCCTGGTGATATCGGGAACTGGCAAATGTATTGCTGAATTGTCCATGAACAGAGATACATTTGTTGATGGCTTCATGCGAGAGGGAGATCGACCACAAATAACTCCTGGACAGTCATTTGTTTTAATTCTAAACACTAATTTATAACCTACTAACCCTGGCTCAGCAATAATGTTTCACGCTGCATTTGATCCTTTGTTCAAAGAAATTGAGATCCAGGCAAAAGCATTATTTCGGAGATGATTGGACAGTGAGGAAATGAAAATGAAATGAAAATCGCTTATTGTCACGAGTAGGCTTCAATGAAGTTACTGTGAAAAGCCCCTAGTCGCCACTTTCTGGCGCCTGTCCGGGGTGGCTGGTACGGGAATCGAACCGTGCTGCTGGCCTGCTTGGTCTGCTTTAAAAGCCAACAATATAGCCGTGTGAGCTAAACCAGGAATGGCATCTGAAGGTTTTCATAGATTTTTGCACTGATCCTGAATGGGAATATTTAATTTAGTAGCTGCTGTACACTAGCCATCCTTATTTTACTATGCCATGCACAATCCTGTAAGAAGCCTACTTGTGACAATAAGCGATTTTCATTTCATATGTATGGATTATGTTCTTTCAGTGTGAAGGGGGGGGGGGGGTCCAGCGTGAGACCTTTTAAAACTGAATAGCTAGGATGCCACTGGAGTATTTTACATAAATTAGTTCATTAAGGATTGAGATTAATTATAGGAAGTGTACTGAGTAATCATTATTAACCATTAAACATGTATTTTTAAAACATAGCAGTACTAAGTAATCAAACTCTTCCTACAAGCAGTGGTCACAATGCATGATGGCATTTAGGCTAGCTAACTTGACCATAGTTTTGAGACACAGGAGATGTGTGATCAGCAAATTACTGGTAAACATACGTTTTTAATCAGTGGCCCTCGATATCCTCGGGATGCGAAAAGGAAGTCATAGAACATAGAACATAGAACGATACAGCGCAGCACAGGCCCTTCGGCCCTCGATGTTGCACCGACATGGAAAAAAAAACTAAAGGCCATCTAACCTACACTATGCCCTTATCATCCATATGCTTATCCAATAAACTTTTAAATGCCCTCAATGTTGGCGAGTTCACTACTGTTGCAGGTAGGGCATTCCACGGCCTCACCACTCTTTGTGTAAAAAAACCATCTCTGACCTCTGTCCTATATCTATTACCCCTCAATTTAAGGCTATGTCCCCTCATGCTAGCCACCTCCATCCGCAGGAGAAGGCTCTCGCTGTCCACCCTATCTAACCCTCTGATCATTTTGTATGCCTCTATTAAGTCACCTCTTAACCTTCTTCTCTCTAACGAAAATAACCTCAAGTCCATCAGCCTTTCCTCATAAGATTTTCCCTCCATACCAGGCAACATCCTGGTAAATCTCCTCTGCACCCGTTCCAAAGCTTCCACATCGTTCCTATAATGAGGTGACCTGAACTGTACGCAATACTCCAAATGCGGCCGTACTAGAGTTTTGTACAACTGCAACATGACCTCATGGCTCCGGAACTCAATCCCTCTACCAATAAAGGCCATCACACCATAGGCCTTCTTCACAACCCTATCAACCTGGGTGGCAACTTTCAGGGATCTATGTACATGGACACCGAGATCCCTCTGCTCATCCACACTACCAAGAATTTTACCATTAGCCAAATATTCCTCATTCCTGTTATTCTTTCCAAAGTGAATCACCTCACACTTCTCCACATTAAACTCCATTTGCCACCTCTCAGCCCAGCTCTGTAGCTTATCCATGTCCCTCTGTAACCTGCAACATCCTTCCGCACTGTCTACAACTCCACCGACTTTAGTGTCGTCTGCAAATTTACTCACCCATCCTTCTGCGCCCTCCTCTAGGTCATTTATAAAAATGACAAACAGCAACGGCCCCAGAACAGATCCTTGTGGTACGCCACTTGTAACTGAACTCCATTCTGAAAATTTCCCATCAACCACCACTCTCTGTCTTCTTTCAACTAGCCAATTTCTGATCCACATCTCTAAATCACCCTCAATCCCCAGCCTCCGTATTTTCTGCAATAGCCGACCGTGGGGAACCTTATCAAACGCTTTACTGAAATCCATATACACCACATCAACTGCTCTACCCTCGTCCACCTGTTCAGTCACCTTCTCAATGAACTCGATAAGGTTTTTGAGGCATGACCTACCCTTCACAAAACCATGCTGACTATCCCAAATCATATTATTCCTATCTAGATGATTATAAATCGTATCTTTTATTATCCTCTCCAAGACTTTACCCACCACAGACGTTAGGCTCACCGGCCTATAGTTACCGGGGTTATCTCTATTCCCCTTCTTGAACAAAGGGACCACATTTGCTATCCTCCAGTCCTTTGGCACTATTCCTGTAGCCAATGATGACCTAAAAATCAAAGCCAAAGGCTCAGCAATCTCTTCCCTGGCTCCCCAGAGAATCCTAGGATAAATCCCATCAGGCCCCGGGGACTTATCTATTTTCACCTTGTCCCGAATTGCCAACACTTCTTCTCTACGCACCTCAATGCCATCTATTCTAATAGCCTGGATCTCAGCATTCTCCTCCACAATATTATCTTTTTCCTGAGTGAATACTGATGAAAAGTATTCATTTAGTATCTCGCTTCTCTCCTCAGCCTCCACACACAACTTCCCACCACTGTCCTTGACTGGCCCTACTCTTACCCTAGTCATTCCTTTATTCCTGACATACCTATAGAAAGCTTTTGGGTTTTCCTTGATCCTACCTGCCAAAGACGTCTCATGTCCCCTCCTTGCTCGTCTTGGATTGGATTGGATTGGATTTGTTTATTGTCACGTGTACCGAGGTACAGTGAAAAGTATTAGCTCTCTCTTTAGATCCTTCCTCGCTTCCCTGTAACTATCAAGCGCCCCAACTGAAACTTCACGCCTCATCTTCACATAGGCCTCCTTTTTCCTCTTAACAAGAGATTCCACTTCTTTGGTAAACCACGGTTCCCTCGCTCTACCCTTTCCTCCCTGTCTGACTGGTACGTACTGATCAAGAACACGCAATAGCTGTTCCTTGAACAAGCTCCACATATCCAGTCTGCCCAACCCTTGCAGCCTACTTCTCCAACCTACACATCCTAAGTCATGTCTAATGGCATCATAATTGCCCTTCCCCCAGCTATAACTCTTGCCCTGCGGGGTATACTTATCCCTTTCCATCACTAATGTAAAGATCACCGAATTGTGGTCACTGTCTCCAAAGTGTTCAACGTCACTTTTGATATCCGGCCTTTCTGAAACAATCCACGGAGTGAAGAGGATGCCAGTTCTGCCATCCATGTTCCTCATGAACAATGGGTGCACAGGATGCTGAGATGAGGAAAAACCATTGAGGATGCTAAGACTGACGTCAAACACAACTAAGAGGATGACATTCAATCATGAGTTGATCGCAATTTTATTGGATGAAGTTTCAACATGACAGGCGGGATTTTCCTGAATCCCTGCGATGGCCCAACGCCGGCGTAAAAAACAGCGTGAACACTCCGACGTCGGGCCGACCGGAAGTTGCAGAATCCTCTGCAGTTCCGGAGGCCAGGCCAGCGCTGGAGGGGTTGGCGCTGCACCAGCTGGCACCGAAGGGCCGTCGTGAGTTAGCACATGCACAGAACCGCCGGCGTGGTTCCGCGCATGCGCGGGGAGGTGTCTTCTCCGTGCCAGCCATGGCGGGTCCTAGAGTGGCAAGCACGGAATGAAGAAGTGCCGCCATGGCACAGGCACAGCCGCAGATCGGTGGGTCCCGATCGTGGGCACCCCTCCCCGAGCTGGATTCCGCCCGCCCGCACCCCCCCCCGCCGCCCCCCTCCCCCCGCCCCCCCCCCCCCTCCCCGGGAGGACCGCACCAGCCGGCTTATCTGCCAGATCCTGCCATGTGGGACCATGTCCAATTCACGTCGGCGGAACTGGCCAGAAACCGATGGCCGCTCGGCCCATCGGGGCCCGGAGAATTGCTGGGGGGGGGGGGGGGCGCTGCCAACGGCTCGCGACCGGCATGGCGTGATCCCCGCCCGTGCCCGAAAACCAGCACCGGAGAATATGGCAGCCGGCATTGGAGCAGCGGAGCAGGGCGGAATTCATGTCGACCCCCCCCCCCCCCCCCCCCCCCCCCCCCCCCCCCCCCCCCCCCGCCGGCCGCCGGGTCGGAGAATCCCGCCCAACAGCTTCAAGCATTGGATTGAGTTCAACTGGGATGGACTATTGATTTGTGGAAATTGCATAATTGGTCTGTTTTTATCAATATTCAGTCGATAGATTTTGGCATTATCCAGATCTAATCTCCATGTACACGTAACCAAGCTTGGATTAATAAATAAGCCATTTTATCCAGATTGCTGATGTGTCTATTGCTCTCTGTACTGAGTTTTTCATAGAATTTACAGTGCACAAGGAGGCTGTGGTGATCACAAGTTAACCAGATGCAACACAACTGAGCGACCACTAGAGGGAGCACGGGAGAGCCATATAAATAGATCAGGACAGGAAGTGAGGACACACTCTTCACAGCAGGGGCTGATAAGCAGGACACACAGAACAAGCAAAGCTGGGAGTTAGCACTGGAAGGTAGTTCTAGGTCGAGCTCTGGAAACTGAACGAACCCACAATAAAGCATCTTCTCCACACTTGAGACTGCGAGCTTTATTAAGACACGAGGAACAACACATGGTACCTAGGAGTGATTTCAGACGCTTACGACAGGACAACTCAGCTGCAGATACAGAAAGCACAAAATGGCATGGAAATCTCAACCAAGAATGGCATGGAGATCTCCTGCTGGACATTCGACTGGGGAAGACATCGCTGGTTCGAGGATGTGGCATGGATACCCACCTCGGCTGGACACGACTGGTAATGTAAGAAATGTCTGGAAAAGGTTTAAACAAATGTTCGATTTTTATCTCATAGCTAATGGTGTTGCAGAAGCCTCAGACAAAATTAAAATAGCAATTCTCATCGAAGGGCCTGTCAATATGAA
This sequence comes from Scyliorhinus canicula, assembly GCF_902713615.1. Classification (NCBI taxonomy): domain Eukaryota; kingdom Metazoa; phylum Chordata; class Chondrichthyes; order Carcharhiniformes; family Scyliorhinidae; genus Scyliorhinus; species Scyliorhinus canicula. Next base: position 129,899,407 of record NC_052156.1, read on the forward strand.
AGTGTATAATGGATTTAAATACTCAAAAGGTGAAGACAGGAACAGCTTACAAACGTTACTAAACAAATTTGAAGAGTACTGTGAGAAATTTGAACAGCAAGGCATGCTCACAGTCCAACCTGCACAGAGACTGAGTGATGCAAAACTTAAAAAATCACAAAAAGATCAGGAAATCGCGAATGCACAGTACAGATCAAAAAGAAGAAATAACAGGAATTTTTCACAAAGCCAAAACGCTGAAATCCAGTCCAGATCGGAAAGAAAAGGTAACTTACAACTTTTAGAAAGAAAAAACGCTGAAATCCGCGATAAAATGGCGTCGGAGCACATTTTGCAGTCTATGGTAAACAAAGAACTACAAATCGCGTCTGCGCATGCACCGGAACCGGAAGTCGCGCATGCGCCGGAACCGGAAGTCGCGCATGCGCAGTTTACAAAAGATCGCGGCGCCGATCGTTATGCGCATGCGCAATCCGCGCATGCGCAGTCACAAAAAGTCTTCGTCGCGGACCGTCATGCGCATGCGCAAGCCGCGCATGCGCAGTCAAAAAAAGTCTTCGTCGCGGACCGTCATGCGCATGCGCAAGCCGCGCATGCGCAATGGACACCGAACCGCACAAGGAAAGAAAGCCGATTTGCGCATGTGCAAGTCGTTCCAACGCGTGACGTCATGACGTCTGAGAATCCTGACCACGCCCACTTAAAAGGGAAATGCCCGAAAATTGAAAACAAGACACTTAAAGTGGTAAAACCAAATTTTCTTGCCTCAGAACACAGAAAAACGCCTGAACTTAAACCAACAGTGAAAAACAACTTGCACAAAACCTTGGAAAAAGCTGCCTTCACCACACACAGTGAAGCGAACAAAAAGAATTCCGAAACAACAAAAGATGATTTGTTTTTCGACGATTACCTCTCAGACCTGACTGAGTCAGTCGGATATGCTTATCACAGCATCAGCGACACGGTCGCAAAGCACAACACGAACCAACTCGTGGTAGATGAATCCAACCAAGATGATTTGGTTTTCAAAGAATACTACTCAGACATGGCTGAGTCAGTCGGATATGCTTATCACAGCATCAGCGACACGGTCGCAAAGTTCAACACGAATCAACTCGTGGTAGAAGAATCCAACCAGGATGATTTGGTTTTCGGAGAATACTACTCAGACAGAGCTGAGTCAGTCGGATATGCTTATCACAGCATCAGCGACATGGTCGCAAAGTTCAACACGAATCAACTCGTGGTAGAAGAAGCCAACGAAGATGAAATGGGTTTCAAAGAATACTACTCAGACATGGAGGAGTTATTTGGACATGCTGATCACAGCATCAGCGACACCGTTGCAAAGCTCAACACGACTCTACTCATGGTGGATGAATCCAACACCATGGTGCCATGGCAGCTCGTCGATACATTGGATGACAGCAATACCCAAGACGAAGACGACGCCACACAGAGAGCACAGGAAGACTCCACGGAGCGAGCGATGACAGGCTCCACAGTGCGAGTGATGAAAGACGCCAACAGGGATGCAAGCAAACACTCCCGGGCGGACACCAAGCATGAACAAGACCATGAAGGTAAACCCGCTGTACCTGAGCAACCGCAAGCAGACTATGAAAGTCCAACACGCTCACAGGAACAAGAAGAAGACAATGCACCTCTGCCCACTGCATGCGAAGACAGTGACAAGGTGATCACACTCAACGTACAGGATCACAGTGAGACTGACAGTTCTCAGCTTGTCTGTACCGAAGCACAGAGCGAAAACAGTGACAAGGTGCTCGCACTCAACGTACAGGATCACAGTGAGACTGACAGTTCTCAGCTTGTCTGTACCGAAGCACAGAGCGAAAACAGTGACAAGGTGCTCGCACTCGACGTACAGGATCACAGTGAGACTGACAGTTCTCAGCTTGTCTGTACAGAAGCACAGAGTCGGGCCACCCAACAGTCCAGAGAGACGATGCCGAAAGAAAACATGCAGATTTTGACTCCAGAAGAGGAGCACCTGGAGCCCAGAGAGACAATGCCAAAAGAAAACATGCAGATTTTGACTCCAGAAGAGGAGCACCTGGAGTCCACAGAGACAATGCCGAAAGAAACCATGCAGATTCTGACTCCAGAAGAGGAGCACCTGGAGTCCAGAGACATCACACAGAAAGAAAACATGCAGATTTTGACTCCAGAAGAGGAGCACCTGGAGTCCAGTGAGATAACATCAACAGAAATCATGAAGATTTTAACTCCAGAAGCGGAGCACCAAGAGTCTAGAGAAACCACGTCAACTGAAATCATGCAGATTTGGACTCCAGAAGAGGAGCGCCGAGAGTCCACAGACACCGCGTCAAATGTAATCGAGAAGACTTTGACTCCGGAAGACGAGCACCAAGAAAGCAAAGATGCGGAATCCAATTCTCCACAACTGATTGATGTCACCTGCACCTGCACATCAGATCATTCGCACCACTCGCGAGACGGAATGCTCAATGACTCAAATTATCCACTCGGGACACTCATAGAGTATAACAAGAAAAACAAAAGTCAAAAGAAACACAGCAAGAACAAAAACAACATGAAGCGCGACAAGACCAACAACAATAGCAAGAAGCACAGCAGAAACGAGAACGACAACAGCAAGAAGAAAAGCAACATGAAGCGCGACAAGACCAACAACAATAGCAAGAAGCACAGCAGAAACGAGAACGACAACAGCAAGAAGAAAAGCAACATGAAGCGCGACAAGACAAACAACAATAGCAAGAAGCACAGCAGAAACGAGAACGACAACAGCAAGAATAAAAGCAACATGAAGCGCAACAAGACAAACAACAACGTCAGGCACAAAGATAGCGACAACGACAGAGGCAGAAACAACAAGAATGGCAACAAACACAACAAAGTCAGGAACAAAGATAGCGACAACGACAGAGACAGAAACAACAAGAATGGCAACAAACACAACAAAGTCAGGAGCAAAGATAGCGACAACAACAAAGACGGAAACGACAAAAACAGCGACAAGTACGGCAACGGAAACAACAAAAACAGGAACGACAGAAACAACAGCAATGAAACAACGACTTGTACACAATGGCAAAGCACACCAGCATCCAAGGCGGATGAGACAATAAATCAACACCACAAGCACAGAAAAAAGTCCATGCCAGTCAACATCAGTGATGTGACCATGCAAACACCTCGGGATGACGCATTGGGTACTTAAGATAACAAGGAACACCAACAACATTCACAGCGGACTTGCAATATCAATATCACCACGTCATCAACAACAAACAGAAAAAAAAAAAAGCTCTGAACAAATTCATCAAGTTTGGACTCATAAATGTGTTTATTAAGTTTGGACATATAAATACATTGGCTTTGTTAACTAAGGCAATAGCATCATCACTTGTATAGATACGCATATCATAAGTTACTGTTTTGTATAATTTTCCTTAATGATGTACAGAAACTATGTAATGAGAAAGAGGGGGATGTGGTGATCGTAGATTGACCAGATACAAAAAAACAACAGAGCAAACACGAGCGGGAGAGCTATAAATACACTGGGACAGGATATACAATTTTCTTTAACGATGTTCAGAAAATATGTTAAGAGAAAAAGGGGGATGTGGTGATCACAAGTTAACCAGATGCAACACAACTGAGCGACCACTAGAGGGAGCACGGGAGAGCCATATAAATACATCAGGACAGGAAGTGAGGACACACTCTTCACAGCAGGGGCTGATAAGCAGGACACACAGAACAAGCAAAGCTGGGAGTTAGCACTGGAAGGTAGTTCTAGGTCGAGCTCTGGAAACTGAACGAACCCACAATAAAGCATCTTCTCCACACTTGAGACTGCGAGCTTTATTAAGACACGAGGAACAACACAGAGGCCATTTGGCCCATCGAGTCTGCACCGGCTCTTGGAAAGAGCACCCTACCCAAGGTCAACACCTCCCCCTATCCCAGTAACCCCACCCAACACGAAGGGCAATTTTGGACACTAAGGGCAATTTATCATGGCCAATCCACCTAACTTGCACATCTTTGGACTGTGGGAGGAAACCGGAGCACCCGGAGGAAACCCACACACACACGGGGAGGATGTGCAGACTCCGCACAGAGAGTGACCCAAGCCGGAATCAAACCTGGGACCCTGGAGCTGTGAAGCCATTGTGCTATCCACAATGCTACCGTGCTGCCCTACCGTTGAACCACAGGGAAGAATCCCACGTGAAAGCTGACTCAATACACAGATCTTGAAACCGCTCCTACACAGTGCTCTAAAGCATTGTCACTTGGGAAGAGTCTGTTCTGGGTATGAACTAATCTCACTCCAATGAGAGTTCATTAAAGCTGCCAAACAAGTCCACACACTGAAAGAATATAGCCTTTGTGGGGCACTGACATTACTAACAGCGACAAGTGGAGCTGAGTTTCCCCAAATATTCACATATTTCTGTAAAAACTCTGAAAAGTTTGCATAATAAAGGTATGTGGGCAATATTATGTATGTGGGCAATATCTCCTTCACTGACCTGATGAAGGAGCTGCGCTCTGAAAGCTAGGGATTCCAAATAAACCTGTTGGTCTTTAACTTGATGTTGTAGGACTCTAACTCACCCCAGTCCGATACCAGCATCTCCACATCATTGCAATATCTCAGTAATTCTTTCCAGGTCTTTTTACCACAGAAAATAATGTATAATTTAACCACCCCTCCATCTGATTATATTTATCACTGCCTCCATTGAGTCATTTCAGAAAAAGCTTGTCCACGGAGAACATGATGGCATTGCTAAAAAAGACCTTCAGCCTTTTATTGGTAGATTTGAGATTGTTGAAGTTGACCAGGACACAGAGCAAAACCTTAAACTTGTCCCACACCATCATCGCAAGCTGACTTTATCAGACAACTTGCCGTACTCGTTTGCCACTTCCATAAGAACCAATTGCAAAGATATAGCTTGAAATTAATTAAATGTCCAGCTATTTTGAGCAGTTCAGTAAGTTTTATGTTGACCCCCGTACTTACAAAAATGCACATCACTCTGTGCAACCTACATTATTTATAACCAAGGAAAGCAGGAATTAATATATCTGAAAGAATTACTATATCAACCTACATTACAAAAATCAGATTGAACTTGTAGACAGGAGCACGTACCGTAAAGCTGCTTGATCTGACCACTTTAAGAGGCATGAAAATGAATAAAAATGCATGAATGTTTATGTAATCAATATTGAATGAATGGGTTCATTGTCTGGTTCTAAGGTTAATCTCTCCCACCTTTACCTCCTGCCATGGAACTCTACACACTACCCACTGCGCCACAGGATCGCCATAGAATAATATAACTAATTCCTATTTAATTGTACTGTAAAAGTGCTTCGTAATAATTATGGTCTCTATCTGAAGGAAATTAACAGATTGGTAAATCTTTAGCTGCCTCTGTCCCTGCTGTTGGTCACTGCTTCAGTGAGGATAGGTGAGAGAATGGAAAACAGACTACCTTCTTCATGCAACAGTGGATGAAAAAACAGCTGCTTCTACGTATTGTCTGTTTATGCCTGGAAGGTCTCCACGCCATAATGATCGAGAGCAATAATAACCTGCTAAACCAAACACGACAAGAACATCATTCACAATGTATCACTATGCAAGTAAAGTTTGAAATTATTTCTTGGAGTCAACAATATGAAATTACTTCCTCCCCTATTTTAGTGGGCCTGCGAGATGGAATCCGCTTCTGGCAGAAGAGGTGGCCCTGTGTAAGTGAATTTCTTGAGCACACCACATTAGTGCACATTAGATAAGTTACATTCGTTGAAGAGAAGCAGCAGCTATCCAGATCAGCTGTTAAGGCAAGAGTGACGTTCCTACAGCTGAGTGCAGTTGAAGATTTCTGAAGGTAGGAATCATGGGCGAGATTCTCCATTTGCCGACACCAAATCGCGAAACGCAATTGGGCGGAGAATAGGTTCCACCGCCAAAATTGTGGTGGGCTCCGATTTGATGCCAAATCGTGATTCTTCATCACCTCAAACGCGCCGTCAATGCATACTGGAATACATGCACAGTAAACACCGTTTGCATATCATTAGTAGGCCTGACCTGATATGCTCCGGGGCCGACGCGAGTCTCCGCCTCCGATGGGCCAAGTTCCCGATGACGGGCTTCACTTGTACTTTTAAAAATTGTGAAACTGCTGTGGTGGCTGTTGAGGGAGGGAGAGGAGGTACAAACAGTGTCCAATATTGCCATATTTTGCTGACAGTTGTGCTGCGGGCAGGGGCTTCTGCCAGTGCTGGGAGGAGTAGCGGGGGGTGGCCAGGAGGTGGGATGTGGGGTCGGGGTAGATAGGCACAGAACATCATCGCCGCAGCCGGAAAGGTAGCCATGCAGCTGCGCACGCTGCTGACAGCCCACTGTGAACTTAGGGCCACGGGTCATTTAGGTGTCGCCCCTAGGTGCCCTCTGCCCCCAGTCGACCCATCAGCTGTATAGGCATGCTTCAGCACAACCAGTGCCACCTTGTTGGCTGGGATGAGTATGTGTGGGGATTGTAATGTGAATATGAGGCTGCAGCTTGTCAGCCTCCCTAGTGTCAATGACGTACCTGGTGAATCCCGCACCGCTTTCCATTGGAATTGATTGTGCTTCACATGGCATTGGTGCTAGCCCGTTAACGTGAGTGGAATCGGTCCTAGTGTGGCGCCAATTTTGCTGTCAGGAAAGTCCACAAATTCTGCATTGTCGTCAACACTTAAACTCAGAAATGGAGAATCCCACCCTATTTTTTAAAAACTGTTCTGCTGATAGGCATCTGCATTTACTTCTGACGGGTTTTTGGAGCCCCCATTCCCAACATTAGGAGAGCAGAGACAGCAATCCTTTGGAGCACCTATTCAAAGGGTTTCAAGTCTACAGAAGGAAGACTTACACCTTCATCTGGCAGTTCCTGGGACTTGACATGGTGGGAGAGCAAAAGGCACATCAAAGGGAAGATTTTGAACTACAACTTGACGTGTTGAAAGACAGTTTAATGATTTTCAAAGCTGCAGGGGGAAGACCTGCCACACGACCCCCATCCTGGGAAAGACCTCTGACCTGAGCCCCTTCAGCCCAGTCCGAGCTTCCCAGACCCCGAGCTCTCCTGAAGGAACCCCCAGCTTCCCTGAAGGACGCCCTCGGTGCCCTGGAGGCAAGTGTAAAGAGGGTCTTCACCCCCTACTGCATTAGGGGTCGGCACCGTAGCACAGTGGTTAGCACTGTTGCTTCACAGCACCAGGAGCCCAGGTTCGATTCCCTCTTGGGTCACTGTCTGTGTGGAGTCTGCACGTTCTTCTCGTGTCTGCGTGTGTTTCCTCCCACAAGTCCTGAAAGACATGCTTGTTAGGTGAACTGGACATTCTGAATTCTCCCTCAGTGTACCCGAACAGGCACCAGAATGTGGCGACCAGGGGCTTTTCACAGTTCCTCCTTTGCAGTGTTAATGTAAGCCTACTTGTGACAATAAGAAAGATTAAAATTATTAAAGTAGTGTTGCCAAGGTATGGGGCCTGAAGTGGAGGACTGAAGGGGAAGCTTGAAAGGGGAGACTAAGAGGCTCCCTGAAGGGTGCGGGGAATTTGGCGAGCCCATAACGGTGTGTCGCTCACTGGGGGTGGGGCTGGGGGCAGGGGGAGGCTAGCCAACTATTTGTTGGGGGGACTTGCCAGTAATTCTGAGAGGGAGGGACTTGCCAGGATCCAGGAGGGGGGCTTGCCAATGATTCAGAAAGGGTGCCCTTTTCTTTGAGGAGCGGGATCTATCAGTGACTTTAGGCCCCGACACTCTCATTACCAGTGCTAAACCCACCTCACCTTGAAATAAGCTTCAAAGTGCTGCTGCCAGCACCAGAGGAAGCGCACTGGTTTCCCGCAGACGGCATCACTTGGTTTTTATTTGTTTGAATTGCGGCCATAATTAGTAATTGTATTTCAACATGGAAAAGTGTTAAGTATTAAAGTTTGGTAATAAAGAGCGCGCATATTGGAAAATATGAATCAGATTTGGACAGAAAAACAAAGGGATCTGGGGGTATTAACACAAAAATCACAAAACGCTGTGATGTGGGTTATTAAGGCCATAAAAAAGGCAAATCAATCAGTGAGATTTATTCCAGAGAGCTGGAATTCAAAAATAGTGAAATTATACCAAAGTTCTTTTGAACATGAGTTAGATAACACTTGGAGAATGTGTAGTGTTCTGGTTGCCATATCGTAAAAAGGATATAGAAGCACGAGAGAGGGTGTAAAAAGATGTAAAAGAATTATTTCAAAAACGTTAATTCGAACAATCAGGAAAGGTCGAACGTGTTGGGCAGCTTTTTACAGGAGTGTGATCTGGTGGAAGTCTTTAAGTGTATGAAAGGATTTAGATACAGAAAGTGTTTGCACTTTAGTGGAGGTTAAAAAGTAGAGTCTCTCATTATATGACAGTCACCATGAAATTAAGTAAAACATTCACAAGAAACTTCATTACCCAGAGCGTGGTCAGAATATGGAACACGCTGCTCATAGGGAATGGTTGAGGCAAGTAGGATGTATCTAAGGGAGATTAAATAAACATGTGAAAGACAAAGGAATAGGGGCTGATAAAGTCAGATGAGGAAAGATTTGATGAGGCCAGAGTGGAACATAAATACCGGCACCGACTGGTCAGGCCAAATGATTTGTTTCTAAGCTGTATATCATTCAATAGGTTTACGTAAATAATATCCTTTAACCCAGTGTAAAACTACATTCTCTATCCACTTTTTTTTCACCTGCCTCTGCTTTGGACATTATATCCTGTTGGACCCTGATCTCATTTTCACTGGAATATGCCCCTTAATGATTTCCTATTCTCCACACTCCACTTGTTTTACCCTGTCCAAATATTTGCCACACATATCTTGTTTCATATTATGTCTAACTTATCCATCACCTTTGTCCTCAGTCTTCACACTGGTTCCCTAATGCCATAACATTAAATTCCTCATCCCTTGTTTTAAACATTTCACTTCAACTAGCCTCTTAAACTTCTTTATGGTTTATATTCAGGCCCTTCCCCCAGGAATACTTCACAGCCTCACTCCATCCTATCTTCATTTCTCTGACTTCAGTCTTTTGTGCATCCCTACTTTCAATTTAATCCACCATTGGTATGAGAGCCTTCAGCCACTTGGGCCACTTCTTACACCACTCTGCCTCTCCATGCTTTTCCTTCAAAAATGTCTTCAAAATCCACCTCTTTGATTAAGTTATTGATTGACCCAGCCATCATTCTTTTCCGACTCAACTTCTGTTCTCTTCGTACCTCCGTATGAAATGCCTTGGAGACATTCTTGAACTTAAATAGAGTTATGTCAATACAAGGGATTATCAAAAGCAGGGAAGCTGGCAAACAAGTCCTTCGCATTTTCAGCTGTTCACATATGGATAGACGGCCCCTAGTGCAGTAGAATCTAACATTTTGGTGGGAATTGGGGTCTGTATCTAATCACCAAGGGAAAGAGAGGCACGGACTTTGGATGGGAAAATTATTCCAATTAAATGTCGGATTGGGTTTCCAGAAGGAATCTAAGAACAGTCATTTCTCATCAGTATGATGTCCAACTTGGTCTGGCAAGATGGCTTTCCCACTGAAATCATGGAAGGTGCCATTAGGGCAGGGTCAGATTAATTTATGTACGTCTGGTGGAACGCTAGGCAGGGGCTAGGGGCCGGGTGTTTTTCATTGCAGAAGAATGGGATGTAGTGAACTCTGTATATCAGTATACATGATCAATGTGTGTACAACTAGTACAGTCAGTTCAACACGAGATGTCTCACTATCAGATGGTATAAAAATGACTTTCCCGCTCTTTCTGAGAGAGTGTGCTTCAGGAGAGTGAATAGACAAGACAGAGAATAGCTAGAGAGAAAAGTTATGTTATTTCATTATTACATTATATAGTTAGTTAATTATCTTTACTGTATTTTATTTATTTTACTAGTTGAATGTTAAGTACAAAGGACTCACAAATATTATTTATATTACTCAATAAATTAGTTCATCTTTACAAGAAGACGATTGTTAATTTCATCAACTTGGCTGGTTCAAGGAGTAATATATATATTACGTAAGGTAATATAACATGCTACCAGGAGTTTAAAATATAACATGTAGCATAAAATATAATATGGTACCATAGTGATTTCAGCTTTTAAGAAAGACTAGTGAAGATTTAGAATAACAATAAAGAAAAAAAAAATCAGAATCAACTATTCGACTACGGAAATCATCGCAACACGGTAATTTCGACAAAAACAACTTTTCAATGGACCACGTTCAAGCACCAAGACATCTAAAGACAACTAGTAATTTAAATTTGAATTTGAAGTGGTTCAAACAACAGTTTCAGCTCTATTTAGAAGCTAGTGATTTAAATGCTGTACCAGATGCTAGAAGAATTGCTTTACTTCTGTCCCGAGCAGGACAGCAAGCAATTGAAATCTTCAATTCCTTTAATTTTAATGCTGGTGAAGATAAAACAGTTTTATCTAGTAATCACGAAGTTCAATGAACATTGCAAAATGCAAACTAATGAAATTTTAGAAAGATTCAAATTTCATAAAAGAGTTCAAAAAGTTGGTGAACCGGTGAATAACTTTATAACAGATCTGAAAATTCTCTCCACCTCCTGCAATTTTTTAATCATGCACGATTCTAAGATTCGTGATCAGATCATTTTTGGAATAAGAAATGAAAGTTTAAAGCAAGAACTTTCAAGGCAAACCGATTTAACACTAAAAATAACAATAAAAAGTGTTTACATCACAAACAATCAAAGAATCGGTATAATGAATACCCAGAAAATAAACGTTGTGAAAATCGCACAAAGACTTACCACGAGGTAGAGGCAGCATCACACTTGATGCAGGAGCACATTTGGAATGGCATCCACCTTGAGCGAGACCAGTATGCACATGTGCACATCCAGAAAAGACGCAAACTTGCAAAATTACGTTCTGCACATGCACGAGAAGATGCGCATGCGCAGTTGAAAAAAGACCGTACTCTGGGTTAAAATTGATTTGCGCATGCGCAACCGATGACTACGCATTACGTCATGAGCATCATGACATCAGAAGATTCAGACCACGCCCACTTAAAGGGAAACCGCCCCAAAATGTTTTAAAACAATTTTAAAGCTACAAAACTCAATTGTTTTTACCTTGAAAGGCGCAACAATGCCTGAGCTTCAACGAACAGTTGAAAATAACTTTCGCAATAGTATGGAACAAGCAGTTTGCACCATAAAAAGTGAAGAGCTAAAACTCCAAAATCAAAGAAGATGATTACTACTTGGACATAGCTATGTTATTTGCATATGATGATCATAGCATCAGCAACAAGGTTGAATACGACTCCACACACAGAGTACTGTCCGACTCGGTTGAGAGAGTGCTGATTGTCTCCACAGAGAGAACACAGAGAGCGATGAAAGACTCCACAGAGAGAACGATGGAAGCCCCCACAGAGAGATTGTTGACAGACTCCATAATGGAAGCAAATAAAGACTCCAGAGCGATAACCATGCATGAAGAAGACTATGAAGGTCTATCCACCTTATTTGGGCAACTAGATGAAGACTAAGAAAGTCTACCCAGCTCATTTAATCAACAGCAAGAAGACAATGAAAATCTACCAACTGTATGTGTGAACAGTGACAATGTGATCAAAATCAAAATACAAGATGTACAAGATCACTGTGAGACTAAAAGATCTCAGCTTGACTGCACAGAAGCACTCAACGATCAAAGTAAAACTACTCAATCATCAATTAGACCCTCATCTACTCTCGACAACTGAGAAGACATCAAATATGAAGAAAATCAACCAGAAATTATTAATATCATCAAGATTAATGAAACATCAGATACCACAAAGGACGCTGATACCAATAACAGTGAGAATGACTCAAAGTTTCAATAAGGAACAGTCATTAAGCACAACAACAAAACAACAACATGGTACAACTTTGCAAATAAAGATAACATAACATTGCATGCCAATAAATTTCAAGAATTTATATTTGCTCCAAGACAAAGAAGCAACGCAGGTTTCAAGGCAAATGACATACAGTGGCATTACCACAAGCACAAGAAAAAAAATTAAGATCTTATCTGATAAAAACTTCAGATGGAAAGATTCTGAGAAGAAGTCGTAGAGATCTATTTCAAGTCACAGATACTGCAAAGATTTTTCCTAATCTTGATTTGAATAAAACAATTTCAATACAAATTAAACAGCAACTGCATTGAAATTTGATGATCAACAAAGACATTAATGCTTCTTCATCACCTTTGACATGAAGAAGATCGACAAAGAGAAGACCCAATCGTCTGAATTTGTGAACTTTTTCATAATTCTAGTGATTGCTATACATTGTCTGCACTGCATGAAATATGTAAAATTTTCTTTTAATATTTGCAAGAAAATGTTTTAAAAAAGGAGGATGTAGTGATCTCTGTATATCAATATACATGATCAACGTCTGTAAAACTAGTGCGGTCAATTTAACACTAGATGTCTCACTATCAGATGGTATAAAAAGGACTTTCCCGCTCTTTCTGAGAGTGTGCTTCAGGAGAGTAAACAGACAAGACATAGAATAGCTAAGGAGAGAAAGGTTGTAAGTTATTTCATCATTATGTTACACAGTTAGTCATATTTACTGTATTTTATTTATTTTATTAGTTGAGTATTAGGTACAAGGGACTCACAAATATTATTTATATTACTCAATAAATTAGTTTATCTTTACAAGAAGACTATTGTTCATTTCAGCAACTCGGCTGGGTCAAGCAGTAGTATATATATTATGTGAGGTAATACAACGTGCTACCAGGAGTTTAAAATATAACATGTAGCATAAAATATAACAGATGGCTTTCCCACTGAAATCATGGAAGGTGCCATTAGGGCAGGGTCAGATTAATTTATATACGCCTTGTGGAACGCTAGGCAGGATTGCTGCTGGGGCCTGGGTGTTTGTCATTGCAGAAGAATGGGAACTGATAATTCCTGCAGGAAATGAGGGGGCAGAGTTGCACATGCCAACCCCCACCCTCCCTCACATCAGGTGAAAAGACTGGATATGGTTGTCAGGCTGTTAATTGTCTGAGGTCCCAGGATCTACATCCATCAAGGAGGTTGCCCCACCTCCAAAACCTACCAGGCAATGAAGGAACTGGCATTTCGCCAGTCCCAGCAGCGCCACTAGAAGGATTGGTGGCCACTGTTGGGACTGCATTTAATCCCACGGAGGACAGGGAAAGGTCATTTGGACAGTTTTACTAGGGAACCACTGCGAGCTGTTTGACACAACTGAGTGGTTTTCTGGATCATTCAGGAGGCCCAGTGAAGATTCAGCTGCACTGGTGTCAGACTGGAGTCACATAGAAACAGGAGTAGGCCATTTAGCTCCTTAAACTTGTCCTGCCATTTAATTAGATCATAGATGATCTGTACCTCGATTCCATTTACCCGTCTTTGATTGCGATCCCTTGATAATCTTACCTCATAAAAACCTGTCAATCTCAGTATTGGAAATTTAATTGAGCTAGCACATACTGCCATGTGTGGAAAGAAATGCTGCTCAGTTTTACTGCTGAATAGCTTAGCTCTAATTTTAAGGTTGTGTCTGCTTGTTCTGTTTTTCTCCACCAGAGAAATATGAATATTCTCTGAATCTATTCTTGAATCCTTTTATCAGTTTAAGCATCTCAGTTAGATCATCCCTCAACCTTATAAACTGAAGGGAATATAAGGTAAGTTTATGCAACCTGATCACATAGTTTAACTCTATAAGCCCTTGTATAACAGTAGTACACTGTGCTGTACCCCACCAAGGCAGGTACATATTTAAAAAAAATTTAGGTTATCCAATTCATTTTTTCCAATTAAGGGGCAATTTAGCGTGGTCAATTAACCTATGCACATCTTTTCGGTTGTGGGGGCGAAACCCACGCAATCACGGTGAGAATGTGCAAACTCCACACGGAGAGTGACCCAGAGCCGAGATCGAATCTGGGACCTCAGCGCTGTGAGGCAGCAGCACTAACCACTGCACTAACCATTCTGCCCTAGGTACATCCTTTTTTGAGGTCAGCTGCCCAAAATTGAACGCAGTGCTCCACGTGAGATTTGACCCAGACAATGCTTTTTGTGATTTGTGTATTTGGACAGTCAAAAACCTTTGTTTCTCCACAGTTCCTAGTTATTTACATAAAGGAATTATTCAGATATAACTTTCTTGGATCCAATGTATCTGACTTCTTACTTTACCCACATTGAACAAATAGGCAGACTGAGAATGGACACTAAAGTTTTCTGACCTAAAGGATGTTATTAAATTAGTTGGATTTTCATGGCAATGCAACAGCATCACGGTCACTTCCTGATCTTTCTGGCTACATAGCACAACCATTCTTTTTCACACTTCTCAAGCAGTAAGTGAGCTACTTTATAACGAGGCTTTCTGCACCTAAATACAGCAGTGTAATGAAGAAGTGAGAGTAGAGAGGCAATACCTGCCAAGAATATTCAAAAACACTGCTTTCCCGGTTGTGCATTTATGGGGCGGGATTCTCCGACCCCCCTGCCGGGTCGGAGAATCACCGGGGGGCAAGCGGCAATCCCGCCCCCGCCATGTTCCGAAGTCTCTGGCACCAGATATTCGGTGGGGGCGGAAATCGCGCCGCGCCTTTCGGCGGCATCCCCCGGCGATTCTCCGGCCCGCGATGGGCCGAAATCCCACCGCTGTCATGCTGGTCCCGCCGGCGTGGATCAAACCACCTACTTTACCAGCGGGACCAGGCGGAGCGGGCGGGCTCCGGGGTCCTGGGGGGGGCGTGGGCCGATCTGGCCCTGGGAGGTGCCCCCACAGTGGCCTGGCCCGCGATCGGGGCCCACCGATTGGTGGGCGGGCCTGTGCCGTGGGGCACTCTTTTCCTTCCGCCTTCGCCATAGTCTTCACGATGGCGGAGGCAGAAGTGACCCCCTCCACTGCGCATGCACAGGGTTGACGTCAGCAGCCGCTGACGCTCCGGCACATGCGCGGACTTCCGCCGGCCGGCGAAGTCCCTTCGGCCCCGGCTGGCGTAGCGCCAACCACTCCGGTGTGGGCCTAGCCCCTCAATGTTAGGGCTTGGCCCCTAAAGGTGCGGAGACGTCCGCACCTTTTGGGGCGGCCCGACGCCGGAGTGGTTCACACCACTCCATCACGCCAGGACCCCCCGCCCCGCCAGGTAGGGGAGATAAAATGAATGAGAAATAGGATGAAATTTCAGGACCAAAAGACAACCAAATTAACAAATTTTGACCCCAGGATTTGTGGATATAGATTATTCATCTCCCAGCTGGTCAGCAGGCATCCAAAAAGAAGAAAAACTTAATGTTAAAGAGAATCAGAAAGAACCTTAATTTGCATGACACCTCTCGGGATCTCTGGAGTTTGCAAAATGCTTTACTGCCAAATAATTTCTTTCTAAAGTGCAGTTGCTGTCATAATATAGGAAAGCCTGGTGGCCAATTTGTGTACTGCAAAGTTCCACATTCAGCCGTGTGATAATGACCAGATAATCTGTTATTTTAGTGAAATGAAAACAGTTCCGAAAAAGAGTCACATTTGACTCAAAATGTTAACTCTGCTTCTCTCTCCACAGATGCTGCCAGATGTACTGAGTATTTCCAGAATATTGCTTTTATTTTGGATTTCCAGCCTCCACCATATTTTGCTTTATTATTGTTTTTTGCAATGCCGCTTAAAAGATACAAATTCGTCAGGACTCTTCTTCTTTGAAGTAATGCCTTGGGATCTTTTCTAACCTCCTGAAAGGGGCAGACAAGTTATCAGTTTTACACCTCAGCCCGAAGATGGAACCACCAACAGTACTGCAGTGGAGTGTCAGTCTAGATTTTGTGCTTAATTCTTTACAACAGGACTTGAATCTATAAAGCTTTGGACACAGATGAGAGAGCTACTATTGAGCCATGGATCGGCATGGCTAATAAGGTAGTACTGCAAATTCTCCAGTCTTCTTCAGTGTCTTCAATATCTTCATATATTTCAATCTGATAGTTTAAGTGTGGAAAATGTTGACAGTAAAACTCATACTTTGTCCTCTGCTGTCACAAATATTATTGAGAAGAGATGCCAGAATGAGTTTTTTTTTTAAAAACAGATTAGTATAGTGAATGGCATTTCAAACATGAAAACTGACAGATATTATCTGAATCTTGCTCAAAGGATTCTGATAAGAACTTATCTACTCAAGCCACTTAAACAGAAAGGAACCTAGAGTGGTAATGGGGAGTTTGTGATACAATGAAGTCTCTGACAACCCTTGAACAAAGTTCTATCTCAATAATGAATAAAAAATGAAATGAAAATCGCTTATTGTCACGAGTAGACTTCAATGAAGTTACTGTGAAAAGCCCCTAGTCGCCACATTCCGGCGCCTGTTCGGGAAGGCTGTTAAGATGGACTTCACTTTAGTTTTTTTTAGAAAAAACAAACCAGTAGGATGTGCTGTCATCAGTGATGACATGTCTTGATGGACTTGGCTGTTGGCCAATGAGCTTTTACTTTGCCGGGCTGCCAGCTGATAGTCTATGCTGAGTGGTGCTGACCGTTTTGGAATGTTCTGCCAAAGACAGGGAGGCTTCATCTGGTGTTTAGTTTTGTTTTGAACTCCGTGCTGAAGTAGACTTTTGAATTTCTCTCTCCCCACAAAAAAGAGTAAATAGCCCTCAAACACCCCAGTTGGAAGCTCTGCTTTCTCCTCAGCCAAGCACGTAGACATTCTAGTGAGACTGGACACCAAGTAAGAATAATATGCAAGCTGAGAGCTTAGTTTTAAGGAAGACAAGGAATCTTTTTTTTTAGAATATATTTTATTGAGGCATTTATAATTTTAACAATTTTAAACCACAAATTTCAACAAAAGCAAAAACACAATAATATAACCAACAAACACCTTCCCCCATGACTTACACAAACAATGCCACCTTCCCTAATCACCACTCCATTGGTTTTCCTATCTTTACTCGTCTCTCCCATGCCTCTCCTTCCCCCCCACCCCACTGCTGACAGCTTAATTTTTCTCAAAGAAGTTGATGAATGGCTGCCACCTCTGAGCAAACCCCTGCAATGAACCCCTCATGGCCAATTTTATTTTTTTTGAGTCTGAGAAACCCCGCCATGTCACTAACCCACACCTCTAACTTCGGGGGCTCTGAGTCCCTCCGCCCAAGTAAGATCCGTCTCCGGGCCACTAGGGAGGCAAAGGCCAGGACGTCGGCCTCTCTCACCCTCTGTGCTCTGGGTCCTCTAACACACCGAAGATCGCCACCTCTGGACTCGGAACCATCTTCATTTTTAAGACCTCTGACATGAAGTCAGCAAACCCCTGCCAGAAACTCCTCAGCCTCGGACATGCCCATCACCGGACCCCCCTGCCTCGAGCAGGTATGGGTCTTTGATGAAGTTCTTGACAATGATAATTATTTTTAAAGGGGGACACTTATTGGTTCTCCCAAATCAAGATGTTCAACATCAGCCAAATGCTTGTGAGCTTGTTTACACAATTAATTAAACAATCACAGTACATCTGCAAGCAGTTTATTAGCAAATTAACTTTTAACATTAGAATAAAATAGATCACGGATGCCAGTTGTTCCTAATGATACTCATGATAATGATCCAGATGTGCAGGTATAAATCATTTATTTATACACTTGAACACATGATAACAGTGGCATAGTAAAACAAAAGCAGCAATAACAGAGATCCTTTCAACAATCACAAAATATTAAAGAATGAACTCTGGAGATATATGTTGAAGTCATTAATAGAATCATAGAAACGCAGAATGGGCACAGAAGGAGGCCATTTGGCCTGACAACTCTGTGTCAGTTTTCTGCAAGATCAATATAACTAGTCTTGGAACCCTGTCCTTTCCGCATTGCCCTGCAATGTTTAATTCTCGTCAGGTACTTATGAAAATGAAAATGAAAATCGCTTATTGTCACGAGTAGGCTTCAATGAAGTTACTGTGAAAAGCCCCTAGTCGCCACATTCCGGCGTCTGTCCGGGAGGCTGGTATCTAATTCCCTTTTGAAAATCACCATTGAATCTGATGTCATCACCCTCCAGGGCAGAGCATTCCAGTTCCTAACCACTTGCGACATAAAAATGCTTATCCTCATGTCACCCATGGTTTTCATGCCAATCACCATGAACCTGCGTTCTCTTGTCTTTCTAACAATGGGAACATTGTCTATATACTCTGGAACTCTCATGATTTTGAACGCTGTGTTAAACACACAATTATCCATATAACCAAAGTCCTTCATCCCTGAATCTATTTGCATAAATCTTTTCTGCACCCTCACTAAAGCCTTCACACCTTCTTAAAGTATGGTCAAAGAGGCCAAACCAGAGTTTTAAAAAGGTTCATATAACCTCTACATATAAAGCCCAGGATCTCTTAAGCCTTTTAAGCACTTTCTGAACTTGCACTATCACCTTCAATAATTTAGGCATATATAACCATAGATCTCTACTCCTGCACCCTACTTAGAATTGTATTCTTTAATTTGTATTGCTACCAAAATATATCACTTCACTCTTCACTCCATTGAATTTGACCTGCCACATGTTCACCCATTCCACCAGCCTCCTGCAGTAAATCACTATCCTCTTCACAATACGTCCATGTTCTGTGCAAATTTTGAAATTGTGCCCTCTACATCTAAAATTAAGTCATCAATATAAATCAAGAGAAGGACTGGTCTTAGTACTGACACTTAGCAAATTCCATTGAATATCTTTCTCTAGTCTGAAAAACAACTGTTGACCACTACTTTCTGTTTCCTGTCACTCAACCAACTTCATATCTGTGGTGCCATTATCCCTTTCATGGCCTGTCTTACCATCTGCATATCATGGAGGTAGGTGTTTATCTTTCTATTCTATTCAACAGATCACATTTGGATTGACATGAGAAATTGGTGTTGTAATATCTGGAACATATGTTATTGGATCAATGGAGCTAGTAGCATCACTCTAATACTTAATCTTATGTTCTGGAATGGTGTATTACATGAAAACCAATAATTGAGGATAGGTGAGCAGTAAAGCAGATGTTCAGGAAAGTGGAAAGTACTAAGTTCTGATACTTAACTGGTGCACTCAATACAATCTATAGTATAAGTCACCTTTGTTCTACTTTTCTTCTCGGTAAACTTCACTGGACTATATAAGAAGACTGCATCCCAGGGTATGAAAGGATGTAGCTACAGAGATAGTGGATGCACTAGTAGTAATCTTCCAAGAAACCTAACTTCTGGAAACATCCCAGAGAGTTGTAAAACTTCCAATGTAACACCTATGTTCAAAAAAGGAGGTAGACAAAAACAAGTAATTATGGACCAGTTAGCTTAATTTCTGTCATTAGGAAAATGTCAGAATCCATTATAAAGGGTGTAATAGCAGAACATACATAATATAATCCAGCAGAGTTACCATGTCTGACAAAGTTATTAGAATTCTTTGAGGTAGTAAACAAGCAGATGAGATGAAGGGGAACCAGTAGATGTAATATACGTAGATTTGAAAAAAAATGTTCAAGAAGGTACCGTACAAAAGGTTATTTAATCAGATAAGAGCCCATGACATTTGGGGTGATATATTAGCATGGATAGAGGATTAACTAACTGATGGAAGACGGAGAGTTGGGATAAGAGAATAATTTTCAAGATGGCAACCTGCAGCTAGTGGAGTGCCATAGGGATCTGTGTTGGGGCCACAATTATTCACAATATATATTAACGACTTGGACGAGGGAAGTGAATGCACTATTGCCAAGTTTCCGGATAACATAAAAATAGGTTGGGAGGCAAGTGGTAAGGATGGCACTAAGAGTCTACAGAGGGATATAGAATGGTTAGGTGCGTGGGTAAAACTTGGCAGATAGAATATATGCAGGAAAATGCAAAGTTATGCACTTTGGTAGGAAGAACAAAAGGAGCTGAATATTATTCGAATGGAGAAAGACTGCAGAAAACTGCAGCACAGAAGGATTTGGGGGTCCTCTTGCAGAAATCACAAAAAGTTAGCATGCAAGTTCAGCAGGTAATAGGCAAGGCTAATGGAAGTTATTTCAAATGGAATGGAGTATAAAAATAGGGAAGTCTTTCTAAAACTATACAAGCACTAGTCAGACCGTACCTGGAGTACATGAACAGTTTGGGTCCCTTTACCTAAGGAAAATTATGCTGGAATTGGAGGCAATCCAGCAAAATTTATTTGGTTGATCCTGGGTATGGAAGAATTTTCTTATGAGGAGAGGTTGAGTAGGTTGGGCCTGGACTCATTGGAGTTTAGAAGAATGAGAGATGACCTTATTGAGACATAAAGGATTCTCAGGGGCTTGACAGGGTAGATACTGAAAGGATGTTTACGCTTGTGGAAGGGTCTAGGACCAGAGGGCATAATCAAAGAGACACAGTAATTTAAGACAGAGATGAGGAGGAAGTTCCTCTCAGAAAGTACTGAATCTGTAGAATTCTTTACCACAGAAAGCTGTCGAGGCTGGGCCATTAAGTATGTTCAAGGCTGAAATGGACAGATTTTTAAGCAATAAAGGAATCAAGGATTATGGGGACAAGACTTGAGGATTATACCAGATCAGCTATGATCTCATTGAATAATGGAGCACACTCGATGGGCCAAGTGGCCTACTTCTGCTCCTACGTCTATGGCCATAGGTATAAAATGAGAATCCACACACAGTGAACTGGATAATTCAACAGCATCCTATTGATATAGTATCAGTCACATTGAAGGACATAGCAATCCAAATTGAACCCATTTCAGGTTGCAATTTGCCTGTCATACACCATTGCAATAGGCATCTTATGCTATGCTTATACACATCCTCTTTTAGAAATCTCACAGAATGTGGTTCTACCAGTTGTGTAAATACTTGAGATATGATATCCACAACAGTCAAGGACAGGGTGAATGACACGTAAAGAGTTATCTTTCATGAAACCTGGTTTATCCTCAATCCGAACTTGTCCTATTGCATGATGAGTAGCATATTCCAGATTGTGGATTGTCAATTGAGGTGGATCCTCAACTTTCACATTTGTTTTGCCATTGTCCCTAGGATGCGAATGGATGAGATCTAAATCCCTGCAATAGACAAAATCACACATATTTTGTATGCCAGACAAAATAATTGTGTTCATAAACTTCCTTGTATATGAATAAATGTATTAATCAAAATTAATATATGTGGTCAACATGAATTCAGTAAAGTAAGCTCCAGCTACTCATGATGTTGGAAACTCTCTGTCTGGGCAGGATGTGAGTCTCACATTAGTCCAAAGAATCACTCTCTTCATAAATTAATCTTTCTTTGATTTCAGCTAGTTTCATAAACACCTGCAGTAGGACTGCCTTTACATGTCCCATTTGTCGGCAGCGACAATATGCCAACCTAGGCAGACAGTATCTGCTCTTCCTTAGGGATCTTACCTACATTCCAACTCTCACGCTCAACAATGAAACTTGGTTTTGCTCAGACATTTGGGAGGATCGGTTTCTCTTCCTTGTTATCTGATTCGAGGTTTCTTTAAATTTATGGTGTTTCAGTGTTAATTGGCCCTTTCCTTCCGAGGTTGTTTATAAAAAGAACGTTCTTTCTAGTTAGCACTACCAATTTGTGAGGCTTTGTCTGATAGTTCAAAGATATTATTCATGTGTTTTTAGAACAAGAGCGAAAAGTCATCCTATCACAAATGATAAAGCACAGAGCACAAACATTGCCACTGTACCATTTGTTCTTGCATTTGCATTTGTTGTAGCAGATTGTAGCTAGACTTAAGTAATATGATTAAACAAATACAAAGACAGCTTCTTCAGAAGATATAAGGTATAACATACATTTCTCTAGTTTACTCTGCATCACAACACAACGGTGAAAATGTCTGGCAATGAAATTCCTTGATGGTTTCACGTCAGTCTCCCACTAAAACTCCAGCATTTGGCCAGCTAAAACCCCCCAGACGTATGCCTCTGTCAGATCTCCACCATTTCTAGCTTCTTCCTAGCCTTTATTCCTGGAAGTGTACTTTCAAAATGCAATCTATTGTTCTGTCAGCAAGTATCGCGAACAATTTACACATAACACACTTCAGAATCAGCACTGAGCTGATTGATCAGATAGTCTGGTTTGGTTGAGGGATGAATGTTCACCGGCTACCAGGAGAACTCCCAGATCAAAACAGTGTGATCTTTTATGGTCACCTGAGCAGGCAGGTGTGTGCTTAACATCTATCCTAAAAGACGGTCCTCCCTGACCATTCAGTATTTCTCTGCCATCACTTTGTGTGTTGAAGTTTGATAATTCATGATAATGTGAATGAGCAAGACCATTCAACCCCACTTTGATTTATCCAACCAAAATGATCCTAATGTCCCTAATGTTTCTTATTATGTCAGTAATTTTCCTCTATTTTACTGATCATTTACTGAGTAAAGATGAAATTCCTGCTCTAGATCAACTTGTTTTACCTGTGCAGTTTGATTTAAATTAATTTTCCAGGATGTTTTTTTGCTGTACCTTTAACAATCTTATGCCTCTTTAAGATTCGTCTCAAGGTTACTCTCTGCACTGCTTCCTCTGCTTGAATGATGCTCTTATGTCTTGGTGGAAAATGTGGATGTATTGATAATGTTAGAGTATAATCGGAGAATTCCAAATGGAATCATCCTCTCCTCTATTGGGCATGGTTGAGTGGTCACGCTGCGCCTGAAAAGTAACTCGCCACGTCGCAGTGTGGCTGATAGATGCTGGGAGACCCCACTCCCGGGATCTACCCGACTCGCAACGCCTCGTGAGATATGACGCAATCTCGTGAGACGTTGCGATGTGAATTCCGCTCATTATGGGCGGGATCACTTTTTAGAAAATCTGAATATTAAAGCAAGACAGCTCGTCTCACTTTAAATGTGTAGATTCTCAAGGCATCCGTGCGCTGGGATCTATCTCCTTCACCTCAGAGACCTCGGGCGAATGCTGTTCAGTATTGGTCTCTACAAACTGGGACCAGATAGAATGGCAGTCGTGGGGGTTTCCCAGGGGATCGGAGGTCCCAGGTGCATGCCCTTTGGGCAAGGTGGTATCCTAGCACTGCAAGCCTGGCAGGGCCAGCCTGGCAGTGCCACCTGGGTTACTGCCTGGTGGTACCAAGGTAGCACTGCCAGCTGTCAGGGGAACTGCCAGAGTGCCAGGCTGGCACTGGCAAGGTGCGAACCTGGCACTTTTTGTGCACTGGCGATTGGGCTAGGGGTGCTCCGCACAGGTGTAGGTTGGGAAGGTACAGGAAAGCCCGGGGACACTACAATGGTGCTTGGGGGCGAGTCGCAGGTCACATCAGGGGCCTCAGAGATCAGGAAGCAATTTACAAATGGCAATGGCATCCCGATTCTTGCCCTGAGGAGTTCCGGTGAGTGGAGTTCCTCGGTGTATAAAATGGGGCTAAACAGGGCTATGTGCGGCTTCGGCTGTCAAAATATCCACTCCTGTATATAATGAAGTGCAGACAGGATGACCAGTAAGCACACAGAACACAGCAGCCAATCACCAGACAGGACACAACCACTATAAAGCCAGAGGGCACTAGGTTTCCCGCTATCTCTGGACCCAGCCACTGAGACTGTCAGAATCCACGAGCTAGCCAGTGCAAACACCATGCGGTAGCTAATAAGTCTGGTCAGGCTAGTACCAGGTCTCCAGTCAGTTCAGTATAGTGTCGACCCAAAGCTGAGCATGTATATCAGTTATATTGTTGAATAAAATCGTGTTGGATCTTCTCCAGTTAGAGGTCTGTCCCTCGCCACACTGCATCAAGTGCAGTCCACGTCGAACCAACCTGCCTAACACATCATCGGCCACGGATTCCCTGCTGAGGCCCCTTATATAATGCGGGTGGCATTCTATACCCTTGTGATTATCAGCGCTGCGATCGCTGGAAAACATCTGACCAAACACACTAGTAGTTAAATCCCGCCCAATGATTTTCTTGATTGCTGTTTGTATTAGTCTACTAATGGTCAATGCTAAACATGTCAACTGATGCTCAACTTCATCCTTTGTTAATTCAACACCATTCATTGATAATATACATCATTTATTTTTCTTTCCATAGCCTGCATTTTATAGTTTTACACATTAAATGTTCTATTTTCCACTCACTTCCAAATCTTGCGACACTTTACTAATTCTGAGCTGTCTCTTCTTATTCTTGCCTGGTATCATTCGCACATTTTATCATTTATCACCTTGTTATTTTGGGATCATTAGCATTGAATTTCTGAGTACAGGTCATTCATGTAAATTGGAAAACAGTAATGGCCCCTACATCGAGTCCTGTAGTGCCCCACTGAGTATATTGTCCCTCATCTGAAATAGCTCCTCCAGCTATTTCTTATCCTTTTCCAAGGCTTAATGTAAATTCTCACAGACGTGAGTTTAATAAATAAACTTTTGTGTGAAACTTTATCAGAAGCCTTTTGGAAGTCACCAAGGTTTCCATCTCTACCTGGGTTGTTACTTCCTCAAGTCAAGGAGGTTGCTCATGGAGGACCTTCCCTCAGGTTTACTTCTGATGCTGTTCTCTTATTTTGCATGGAATGGATAAATTAAAAGACTAATGACTCCGTTGTTGCCAACGCCCACAATGTCACTCCTTTTGAACCATGTTAGCCTAATTCCTGTGGTGTTCATTAACTCCCTCTTAATAATTGTCAATGCCTCACACGTCTCCTCCCTGCTTTAGTCAACACTACAGGATAAATGTATTCTTGGGCATCTCGGTGACCTTTGCACTACATCCAACTTGTTTACAACAGCAGCAGCAAGAGCACTCCCACTGAACCAAGCTGATGCTTAACTCCATTGAGCATTTGAGTTCAGAGATGATGTGTAAGTGCAGGGTTCAGGTTGAAAATTACAGCAAGATTAATTTAAACAAGCATCCTATTTTATAGTGTGTGGCCTGCTAGTTATGGATTGCATTTAACTATGTGTGCAAAAAACGTTGAATGAAACCATCTTTCATTTAAGTTTGGTAAAAGTGTTGTCTTAACCTGAATGCACATATGAAAATATAGCTTTTGAACAGACAACCCTCATTATTTTATTTAAACAAATTTAGAGGACCCAATAATATTTTTTTCCAATTAAGGGGCAATTTAGCGTGCCCAGTGCACCTACCTGCACATCTTTGGGTTGTGGGGATGAGACCCATGCAAAAACGGGGCAAATGTGCAAATTCCATACATACAGTGACCCGGGGCCCGGATCGAACTCAGGTCCTTGGCGCCGTGAGGCAGCAGTGCTAACCACTGCACCACCGTGCTGCCCTACTAACCCTCATTATTAATTAACATCAGCTATCACAACACAAGAGGATCAAACTCGATTTGGTTGTTTCAAAGCACCAAGTATCTGTATTCAAAAAATGTTTCAATGAACGCACCCCCAACATTAACAAACAACCAACATGCCCTTAAGAAATGTTATTTTCATTCTCCATTTTAAATTTGCATATTCGCAAGTTATAATTTGAAGGAAGTCACCTTTTAGGTGATAGCACAGTTGGGAGGGAACTTTCAGAGTGAACAGATTTTCTCAGCAGTTTGTCCAACTGCACCTTTTTTGTAATGATTAACACCTTCGGGAAAATATAGGCCAATGTCACAATTATATGATAAATTATAGAATGGCACAGTCACACAGACCCATAATCCATTACCAATCAGTCCCACTGTTGCTTCGTCATCCGCCTTAATAATCATGCATTCAGATATTCCATAGCCACACATTAATTTATCTTGCAGTTAGTCATGCAAATACACGGTAATGCAGTTACCCAACCTCACCATGAGGTATACAGTCATTCTTATTGTTTTGTTTTTAGCCAAAATATGAGCACTGCAGGGGTAAAGAAGGCTTTGCCGATGTATATAATCTGAACCGCATTGAACTCTCCATAATAAAAGTATTGGAATGTTTGCAATGTTCTCATTACCGTATTGAAGCACCTCAGAGTGTGTTTTGATCTCTATAGAGAATGTGAATATCATTGCACTTATGACATATTTTGTAATGTTTATTTGAGATATTTTATGAATAAAGTATATTGTTGCAAACTGAGAGGGTTGTCAGCTTGGACCTAGTATATCTATTTTATGGCAACCACAAATTGGATTCAATTTGAATTGGTTTTTGGAGCAAGCAGGGAGATGGATTAAGTGTTTGCTCCATCCACTCTGCGCATTAGCTTTCTAACTCCGGAAAAGGAATACATTTTTAATGGGTTAATAACTCTACTTGAGATAAATCTGATACAAGCATGTGGAGGAATGATATGAAAATATGGTTGAGAGTCAATTCCAAACTAATATTTTCATAGAAATGCATTGTATATATTAGAAATCATTGCTAAAGATTCTCATGTTGACTAATAAACAGAACTATATACATATTATTTTTTTGAAAAAATGTTAACAATTGATAAGCACGTACTTCAAGCATGTTGTGAAAATCTGTAAGCCACATGGTACAAGAACACGTCAATGGTGATAGAAATGATTGGAAAATGTGTTTTTGATCCTCCATTTATAGACCCTACTGCATCCTCAGCTTTTTCATTTCACTTGTAGATTTTACCTCTGGAAAGTAAAAACTCTGTAAAACAGTCACGCACATGATAAAATTCTGCCATTTTAAAGCTCTTGGCTAGATCTCCCTTGCAATGCTCTTTGTAGGTATTCTGCTCAGGGCTGCAGAATTTAACTGCACAACAGCTGCAATAATATGTATTTATTGCTCCAAATGGGTTTAGCAATATTTTTCAGATGATTCCTGTTGATTTTATGTTTTTGACAATAATATTATCTCATAATTTAAGACCAACATCTAGATTAATGTGAAAAGGCTAATGATCCACGGGTGACCCTATTTGTTAATAAGGGCTTAAGCAGTCCCTTTAACATTGGATCATTCATTTGATATATGACACTGCAGAGGAAGAGCAATATTTTACAGATCTAAGTGATGACAGATTATAAAAAGCCATCTATAACTGACAGTAGTTGTTCACACCGTAAAATGATTGAGGATTGAGAGGGGCAGTTTAGATAAAAGAAACTGATTTGCTGCAACCTCTAGACACTTAAAAAAAATCACATCAGATAAACCTTCTTTTGCAAATGGTGTTTTCTAAATCGCACTGGAGCGTTTGCCTTCTGAAATCGCAACACAATATTGCACAGCTTACAACTGTAGTGCATCTTCCAGAAAAAGGAATTAAAAACAAACTTATCTTGCCTATCACTGCAGAATCTATCGATGTGTTCCTTCTTTCTGTCTGAAATGACAAAACAAAATTATTCACTGTAAAGACAAATTCATCTCCCTCTCGCCTCCCTGTCTATCTGATCCCTCTCATTCTTGTAATGTTTAAAATTCCGTAATCATCTTTTCTCTTTGTTTGGCTGCCTACGTTTTTCTTTTTTTTCTTTATATTGGATTACTGTACACTTTTATATCTCACTTCTTAAATATTACTTCTCTCTCTCATTCTTTGATTTGATTATCTCATCTTTTTTTCTTGCTTTTTAAAACCTTTTAATGATTCCTTTCTTCCATTGCATCCTGGATCTGTCCTGCTCTGTCCCTGAACTCTGTTCGAACGACCAATATCATCCCCTCCCTCCCATTCAGGCACGTGTTTTCTCCTGCTCCTTTGCACTTTCCACTCATCATGCTTGCGCTCTGAAACTTGGCACACTAAACCCTGCCTGCACAAACATCTGCCATTCATGCTTGGTCTTAGTCAGCGAAGAGCTGTTTCGTTAGCTCTGTCCACCCAGCATGGCCCAATAGCCATCCATCCCTTGCCCTTGTGGTTGTCTTCATGCAAGTTTGAATCTTAACCTGGATTCACTGTACCTCGGTACACGTGACAATGAACAAATCCAATCCAAGAGTGACACTTGTCATAATATACTGACTATAATATTCTGGCAAATACAGCTGGACGCGTCCAGTCACAAGCTGTGCACATTCAATACCTCGTTCGGTCGATACTGCTACAACCAAATGCCCTTTGGCATCATCTCTGCCTCAAGAGGTATTTCACCGCATAATGGACAAATGATGGAGGGCATCGAGGGTGTGCAAGTGTACGTCGACGATGTCATAATCTGGTCCACAACTCCTCAAGAACACATCGATCGCCTCAAGCGGGTGTTCCACAGGATCTACGAGCATGGTCTCCAACTCAACAGGGCCAAATGCTCATTCGGTCAATCAGAAATCAAATTCCTTGACGACCACATCTCACAGCAAGGCATGAAGCCGGATTCTGACAAGGATTCGGCGATCAACGCCATGAAGACCCCAGAGGACAAGAAGGCGGTCCTCCACTTTCTAGGGATGGTCAACTTCCTTGGGAAGTTCATTCCGAACATGGCGTCCCACACCACAGCCCCCGCCATCTCATCGGAAAATCGACGGAAGTCCAGTGGCTACCCGGTCATGAGAAAGAATGGCGTGAGCTGAGGGCAAAACTCACCAAAGCCCCGGTGCTGGCGTATTTTGACCCCGCCAAGGAGACAAAAATATCCACTGACGCAAGCCAGGATGGTATTGGGGCGGTGCTCCTCCAACGGGATGACTCCTCCACCTGGGCCCCAGTTGCATATGCCTCTGCAGCCATGACGCCCACTGAGCAACGGTACGCTCAGATTGAGAAGGAATGCCTGGGCCTCCTTACGGGAATTGAGAAGTTCGACTACTATGTGTATGGCCTCCCTAAATTCACGGTTGAGACGGGCCACATGCCATTGGTTCACATCATCCAAAAAGACCTCAATGACATGACGCCACAGTTGCAACACATCCTTCTCAAGCTACGCCGCTACGATTTTGACCTGGTTTACACCCCGGGCAAAGAGTTCATTGTTGCAGATGCACTTTCCTGGTCTATCACCACACCGTGTGAGCAGACTGACATTGTCTGTCAAATAGACGCGCAGGTGCAATTCTGTGCCTCCAACTTCCCGGCCTCTGATGAGAGGGTCATTCAAATTCGTGAGGAGATGGCCAGGGAACCTCTGCTCCCTCGGGTGATGCAGCACCTCACGAATGGCTGCCAGAAGGGACAGTGTCCCCAGTTTTACAATGTCAAGGACGATCTGATGGTGGTAGACGGCATCCTCATGAAGCTTGACAGAATTGTGATCCCACAGAGCATGCGAGATATGGTGCTCAGCCAAATCCACGAGGGTCACCTGGGGGTCGAGAAACGTCGACGTCGAGCTCGGGAGGCAGTCTACTGGCCGGGCATCAGCCAGGACGTTGCCAACACGGTCCTCAATTGGCCTGCGTGTCAAAAGTTTCAGCCGGCTCAGTCTAAAGAAACTCTACAGCAACATGAGATGGTGACCTCCCCATGGTCCAAAGTCTGTGTTGACCTGTTCCATGCCAAGAAGCGTGACTACGTCCTCCTGATGGACTACTTTTCCAATTACCCCGAAGTGGTCAAACTGTCTGACCTCACGTCGGCGGCGGTGATCAAGGCATGCAAGTAAACTTTTGCCAGACATGGGATACCACTCACGGTGATGAATGATAATGGCCCCTGTTTTTTCAGCCAGGAGTGGTCAGATTTTCGGCATGTCGCATCCAGCCCCCACTACCCACAGTCAAATGGGAAGGCCGAAAAGGAGGTCCACATCGTCAAAAGAATATTATGTAAGGCTGCAGACTCAGGCTCCGATTTCAACCTGGCGTTGTTGGCATACAGAGCGACCCCTCTGTCCACTGGGTTGTCTCCAGCGCAGCTTCTCATGAACCGCACACTGCGAACGATGGTTCCAGCCATCCACATTCCAGATCTTGACAACTTCCCGGTCATACAGAAGATGCAGCAGTCTCGGATCCAATATAAATCAGCATACGACGCTCATGCCACAGATCTCCCGAGCTGGTCCCAGCTGATCGAGTTCATGTACAGCTGCCTGACGGTGGCTGGTCCGCCACAGCTGTGGTGGTCAAGCAAGTGGCCCCGAGATCGTTCCTCATCCGCATGGCTGATGGCTCTTTCCTCCGACGGAACAGGCGGGCACTGCGCAGACTTCCACGCCCGCCACCCGACCGTGACGTCCCACCTCACACTCTGCTTCCTCTGGACGCACTCTGCCACGAGGCCACCGATCTACCAGCAATCCTGCCGACCTCTGCGACCACCGCATTGCAGGCAGTCCTGCCCGTCCAAGCGCAGGCGGCCCCTGATCCACCCTTGAGGCGGTCAACCAGAATTCGTCGCCCGCCACAGTGACTAAACGTACAGTCTGAATGTTGCATGACCTTGTTGTCTCATCGTTTTGACACCTGTACATATCGTTTTTTTTACTGCTTTATCTGCCCTATATCTGCACTAGCGACACCTTCCCATGTATATAAGTTAGCATATTCTGCATATAGTCAAGTACATATACACATCTTCACGCACACGCACCTCAATATTTATTACCTGAACACACATTTTTTTTTCTTTAAAAAAAAGGGTGGAGATGTCATAATATACATCCATGTATATAATGGAGTGCAGACAGGCAGTGATCGACACACAGGATGACCAGTGAGCACACAGAACACAGGAGCCAATCACCAGACAGGACACAACCACTATAAAGCAAGAGGGCACCAGTTTTCCCGTTCTCTCGGGATCCAGCCTCCGAGACAGTCAGAGCTCGTGAGCATAGCCAGTGCAAACACCACGTGGTAGTCAGTTAGTCTGGTCAGGTTAGCACCAGGTCTCCAGTCAAGTCAGCATAGTGTCAAGCCACAGTTAAGCATGTAATGTAGTTAGATGTTAAATAAAATTGTGTTGCATCTCATCAAGTGTTGGAAGCCTGTCTCTCTCTCTACACTGCATCAAACACAGCCTACATAGACCCAGCCTACCCAACACATCAACACCCTTGATACTTTTCCTTTAAATTTTAATGATAATGTGCTTCACTTTCTCCCAGGAGGCCCACTTGAACCCCTTTCTTTTCAACTTGACTTCCTCCTGCTTTCTGACATATTGCTTGCAACTGTTTAATCACTGGAATTATGCAGGGGATTGACATTAAAATGATGCCAATGACGTTCAGACAATTTTTGGTAGGCTCCTGTACCAATTTAAAATGAACCTTTGCATGTCAGAGCTGGCTATTGAATCATCAGAGGTGAGGGTGGGGGTGGGGGGGGGGGGTGGGGTGGGGGTGGGGGGTGGGGGGGGGGGTGGGGGTGGGGGGGGGTGGGGGGATGGGGGGGAAATGGCGGCGGTGCAGATAGGGGTGTGGGCATGAATCAAGAGGGGGGGGGTGGGGTGGGGGTGGGGGGGTGGGGGGGGGGGGTGGGGGTGGGGGGGGGGTGGGGGGATGGGGGGGAAATGGCGGCGGTGCAGATAGGGGTGTGGGCATGAATCAAGAGGAGGGGGCACCTCGTAATTAAACTCAATCCTGTCCTTATTTAATACCCAACAAAGCGGCCTGGATTTTGCAGTCGGTGGTAAAATGACGGGCGTTGACCTCGAAGTAAGCTTCTTATAAATATCGAACAATTTCTGTAGCGTAGACTTCACTTTTCTTGATGTTAATTTCATTCTGATCTCAGTATTCAGAGAACTTCATCAACAGTGATGCCATCAAAAAGGTTAAGCAGCCAATCGCATTGAATATTTCTCACAAACAGCAAAACAGAAAAAAGCGCTCATTTTCCTCCATTTTGTAATCACGTTACAGACAGCATGGAATTAAAATAGAAGCTGAACTGTCACAAATGAATATTGAGAAAATCTTTACTTATTTTTCAAAAACAATTACAACATTTTTATCGTGGAATGGAGAAACCTGACACCCCAAAAAGTAAAATCAGTCTTTCAGGGCCAGCAACGTTGTGCAGAAGTATTTATGATGGTGCAACGCTCAAAACCCGGTTCAGCCCCCTTCGACAAAGCGTATGTTGTTCGGGTACTTTTACAGGGAGAATAACTGTATAAAAAGTGGAATTTTACATCAATTCAATGATTTCTATGATTTCCATCTTTTAGGGCTCAACAGCACACCTGGTGGAAGAGCAAGGAATCAGACGCGATGATTTCTGGATTTCAACATTTAACCATGTAGGTGTGGACGCAAGAAGTTTTAAATCAATTTCGCAGTGTTAAAATGGCACAAAAACTGACAGTTTCACCATCATAATGAGTGCTAAATCAGCACAAATTTGTTTCCAGCAGGGAAGCAAGGGGAATTTGGAATCTGGCTAAACTGCCCTACACTAACCTGGGATGCTGAAGTAATTTGTATCATCCCCAGCAGAGATCAACTAACACAGCACACACAGTGGGTCAGAGCAGATGAGGTTCTGCTACTCACTGGCTAATGCATCGGGAACCCTGGAATATCTCTGCTTAAAAAAAAACCAAACGAAACACTGCAACTGCAGGAAATCTGAAATAAAATGATACAGTGCTTGAACACTTGGCAGATCAGGCAACAGGAGAGAAGACAATTGGACTGATGACCTTTCATCAGAACTCAGGGACCTCTATAGCATGAAGCCCAAGCTCTGACAAAAGATTATCAACCTGAAATGTTAACCCTATTTACCCATTGCTGCTGTCTGATCTGCTAATTATTCCCTATATTTTTATTTATATTCCACGAAACAAAATACTACTTTTAATACATTTTTATGCAATTAATTAAAAACAAAAAACTGAGGAGTTCTAATGCGTGGCTTCAAAACTTTGCAGTCAGCCCTGGAGTGTAATCAGTCCTGAGTCCATTGAATCTGAGTCACTCCTCTGCAAGAGACTGTGCTTTCAGAAATTGTGTCTACTCTGAATAGCATTTAATTTTTAAAATAGATATTTTGCGTGACTTGGGGGATTTCCGTGCTAGAGTGTCTCCAGCAGATTCAGTGATATAGCAGTGATGTCCCGATGAAGCAAAATGAGGCCCCAGAGGAGGATAATCATTCAGTCACTGAAGACGGCAGATGAAAATGTGAACACCAGTCTACTGGATATCGATGCAGTGTCGACAGAAGTTCAATTACCTCACCAGGACACCGAAGGTGAGATTGATGTCATGCAATCTTTTTCTTTCAGGGTCACACTATGATGCAACACTTCCTTCAACGCTACCACGTCCCCGAGCACTCCAAACACTTCTCTCCCCCATTCCATATGCTTCCCCTCCCATCACAATAGGAAATTGCACGAACCCTCCTCATTTTCATCACATGTTCATCCGCAGAACAGACAGAAAGATCGTTCTGCTTTTCCTTGCTTAGCAACTGAAAATCACTGCTAAATGCTTTCACTTTTTTTCACACTGCACCGCTTTCTTGTACACATTTTGATCCAGTTCACAACCTCCAGCTTCTCTTGCTCAGCCTGCACACAATCTAAATCTACATCAAACTGCTTCACAACCCTTTGCATGAACCATTACCAACAACCAACTCACTCCAACTCTTTCCACGGGACAAAATAGTTCACAACACTCGTCAGGAGATCCAGGGGATTGAATAATCTTCTTGCAATCCTTCACTCAGGAGGAAGTGGAAGCCGAGGAGATCATTGAGATGGCAGCAGTGGAAGTATTGATGCTGGCAAGATTGGAGGATGAGTCGTCATTGGATTTCACTATTCTTGTTCCTCTCTGTAAGGGTAATCAGCCACCATCTCTGGACAAGGAGGGACCACATCACGGGATGGACCTGGAAAAAGGGAAAGGGACAAAGTTCAATAAATTATGGGCAAGGGACATATAACTGATAACTGCAGCATAGTGCAGAACCTTGTTCTTGCTTCTTCTATTCCTGCAGCCAGGAAGAAGCTACCAATATCACAGTAGTTTGACAGTGCTGTGGAGATGCTGGCGTTGGACTGGGGTGAGCCCATTAAAAAGTCTTACAACACCAGGTTAAAGTCCAACATGTTTGTTTCAAACACGAGCTTTCAGAGCACTGCTCCTTCCTCAGGTGAATGAAGAGGTATGTTCCAGAAACATATATATAGACAAATTCAAAGATGCTTTAGAATGCAAGCATTAGCAGGTAATTAAGTCTTTACAGATCCAGAGATAGAGGTAATCCCAGGTTAAAGAGGTGTGAATTGTATCAAGGCAGGACAGTTGGTAGGATTTTGCAAGCCCAGGCCAGATGGTGGGGGATGAATGTAATGCAACATGAATCCCAGGTCCCTGTTGAGGCCGCACTCATGTGTGTGGAACTTGGCTATAAGTTACTGCTCGGCGATTCTTCACTCAGGAGGAAGTGGAAGCCGACAGTGCAACACATAGCCTTCGGTTCCAATAAATAGTTGGAAAGCAAAAGAAAAATACAAAAGCATATATATTTTAAAAGAAAAGGCTCTCTAAATGGATAACAGTGCCCCTTTAAATACCATTAGGCATATCGGTTTCTGACCTGTACTCTCCAATAGCACTGGAAGGGTACACTCTATGTATTCACCATAATAGTGTGTCTAATATTGGTGCTAGTGTCCTATTGACATGATAGGAACCCGACTTGCACAGATTAATGAGATTCTTGCCTGTCTCTCATGTTTATGATTCACCCCAGTGGGAATGGTTACAGGTAGATCGGTAATGAGAATGGGCCAGTAAGTTCGGCACAACCAATCTTTATAGAGCTATTGACCCATCCCTTCCCACCCAAAAGAGGGGCCAAAGAACCCCCAGTCATTGCTATTGTAGGTGAAACTTTAAGGACAGCTGATACAAACATTTAAACTCACTTTTTGGATTGGATTGGATTGGATTTGTTTATTGTCACGTGTACCGAGGTACAGTGAAAAGTATTTTGCTGCAAGCAGCTCAACAGATCATTAGAAAAGGGAATTAAACAAAATTCAAGAAAATACATGAGAATACTTAATAGGGCAACACAATATATACAATGTAACTACATAAGCATTGGCATCGGTTGAAGCATACAGGGTGTAGTGTTAACGAGGTCAGTAAATAAGAGGGTAATTTAGGAGTCTGGTGACAGTGGGGAAGAAGCTGTTTTTGAGTCTGTTCGTGCGTGTTCTCAGACTTCTGAATCTCCTGCCCGATGGAAGAAGTTGGAAAAGTGAGTAAGCCGGGTGGGAAGGATCCTTGGTTATGCTGCCCGCTTTCCCCCGGCAGTGGGAGGTGTAGATGGAGTCAATGGATGGGAGGCAGGTTCGTGTGATGGACTGGGCGGTATTCACCACTCTTTTTTTAAATCGGCATAATTAAAGATCTTGTGCCTTGCATACTTCCATGTCACTGCTTTCAGAGGTGTCACACCTGAAAGTTTAGCCTCAGAAAAATCACACTTCAAAAGTCTAACACCTCAAGGTGTTACACCACAAAGCACAACAAAGCAAAAATTAGCGATGCACATTTCTTGTTACCAGATGAATTCCGCATTCGAGCTGCCATCTGTGTAAGGATCTATTTTCTGATCTGCATTTTTAATTATTTTTGTAATTATATTAATTTGCTCCCTCTTTGTTACTGTGTCACCACCATTTACTCAATCATATGTTCATAGTCTTAATTACCTAATCAACTTGGCTCCACTTCAAGCAATTTCTCAGCAACTGTTTCACATTGTAACCCATCACCCCAGAAAAATTAATAATGGATCGTCACTGCAGCTTTTCTTTACTTTTATATCCTTCTTACACATTGAAACATCCAGGGCGCGATTCTCCCAAAACGGGAGAAATCGTAAGGCTGGCGTCAAACCCGGCGGGTTTGACGCCAGCGCGCCCCTTCCTGACCGGGAACCGATTCTGGTCCCCGGTCGGGGCTAGCAGCCCGACGCCGCAAGCTCCGGCATCACGGGCTTAACGAATTTCGTTAAGCCCGCTTGCCGGAGTTAGCGCCGGCTGACGCGTCATATGACGTCAGCCGCGCATGCGCGGATTGGAAGACTCCAACCCGCGCATGCGCGGATGACGTCACCGCGTATTTGCGCGAAACCCGCGCATGCGCGGGCCGGGATGCCCCTCAGCCGCCCCGCGAATGGATACTGCGGGGCGGCGGAAGGACAAATAGTGCGCGGGCATCGGGCCCGCTGCCTGCGATCGGTGCCCACCGATCGCGGGCCCATGGCACCCTTGGCACGGCCGTGGTACGGCCGTGCCAATCGGTGCCATGGTTATAAAAAGCGAGTTGTTCCCGCCGTTTTTACGAACGGCCAGACCAGGTCTGTTTGCCGTTCGTAAAAACAGCGTAAAGGGCTGGGACTTCGGCCCATCGAACAGCTGTGAATCGCTGCCGGCCGTAAAAAAACGGCGGCAGCGATTCGTGTCGGGAGTTGGGCGGGGGGGGGGGGGGAGAATAGCGGGAGGGCGGGAAAAATGTCGGGAAGGCCCTCCCGCTATTCTCTGACCCGTCGTGGGGGTCGGAGAATTTCGCCCCCAAACTTTTGCCCAGTGTTCCATAAGAGCCTTAACAAGATTTTGCACATGTTTAGTAAGAAGGTTTATCTCCTAGTTATGCATGCTATTTTTCTCGAAAGAAAACCGAGGACCCTATTTGCCTTTTCTTTGTGCTGCTATTTTTCATGAACATATATTGGCACTGCAATACCCCTCGGGCCCTATACCTCATTTGAAATCTTATCATTTAAATTCTATTTCCCTTACTTGCTCATGCTTCCAAAATATCACTTCACATTTCTTTCGACAACGAGCACTATCTAGCCATCCATCCTTTTGTATACTTTCACGTTTCATATTGCAATTTGCTATTCCCCACACTTTGGTGCCATTGTCAAATTTTGATTTTCCTCAAGCGGAGATCATGGGGTAAATAGCAGCTGCCGAGGAGAGTCCCTGAGGTTCTCCCTGCATAACACCTTTCCAATTCAAGAAACCCCCGTTTATCTGCTTCTTACTCTCCAGCTATTTTTCCGCTCATCTTTCCCTTCAACTCTCTGCTATAAGTCCCTTATGTTTTTGAAAATCCATACAAGCCACCTCAATCACTTCTTCAAAGAATTCAGTAAATTTGGACAAGGCCTGCCTTTACAAAATTGTGCTACATGATCCTGATTAACACATTCTTCTCTTAAATGCTTAGTATTTGCACCCTGTATTTTTCACCCTCCTATATCATCAACTGAAGAAAGACTAATCAGCCTATAATTCCAAGCCTGTCTCCTTTTTTTTTTAAGAGGATGGCACATTCATTATCCCTCTGTCCTCTGATTACCTACTCATTCATTCATTTGCTGTTTTTGTTCAAATTGGCTGCTGCATCTGTCAACTAGATGAGGACAAAAGTCCTATGCGATCTCTGACTGTTGGCTCTTCCAATCTTATCAGCATCCTTCCTAATACAGGAAGAGAACAATTCCAAGTTTCAAAATTAACTTGTTCCAGCACTCAATATAAGTGGCAGGAAAAGCCTTCCAGGAAGCTATAGAATACTGAGCATGGTCATCAATGCCCTGGTTAAGTTTCACAAGGGCTCATATCACCAAAGAAGGTTTGCCTGCATTGTATCAGCTTCAGGGATGCCACAGTGTTTATCCCTCAATGTTCTCCCTTTGTAGAAATCGATCCAATTGCCTTTTGAAGCTATTTATACCATCCAAAAAGACGTACACAGTAACAATTCCACAGATCTATTTATTTTGCATTATATAATAATTATCCTTTTATTCCAAGCTTCCCCCTTCATATGTATCTTCTCACATTGAACCCACCACCTGGATCCACTTTGATAATACCCTGTAAAAAGTAGGTTGGTTAAGCTTTAGGAATTGTACCATTTGAAACCCTGTGAATAGTATTCAAATATCATTAGATATGGATGAGAAACATTTGCATAAAAAGTATACTCTGACAAATCGCCTGCAGCATTTGCCTGAATTTGTGATCTGCAGTTTCAGTAAGTGAGGCTCACCGCTTCACAACACCAAATCAAGGCAAAAGTGCTGGAAATATCAGCAGGTTAGGCAGCATCCATGGAGAAGGAACCAAAGCTCGGGGTGCCTTTTAACTTGCAGAGCGGGCGTGGTGTTCAAAGTTCAGGAATCAACATCAAATTTGCAACAATAAAAGCAAATTATTGCAGATGCTGGAATCTGCAACAAAAACAGAAAATACTGGGCAATCTGAGCAGGGCTGAGAGCATCTGTGAGGGGAGAAGGGAGCTAACCTTTCAAGTCTGGATGACTTTGACAAGAAGTCAACCAAATTTGTAGCTGTCTCCAAGTCACTGACTTCTGCGTTTAATTGCGGCAATCGCTCTGATGGATTATTAATCACTCAATTCCAGCAATACTAACATGGCTTTTGGAATGTACCTGTGGGTTCGCGGTTTTCCCCAGCTTCCAGAAACTTGCCAGAAAGATCACGGCGAGAACTCAATGCCTGTAGGAGTTGACAATGTAACAGGGAGGTTTTGCAATAAGTACTGAAATCTCACAGCTGCTTTCTTCCCTGATTGTGTGAAAGGCTCTGTTCACAGTGTTTGTTCTGAAAAGTTACTTTCACAATGTTAGAGGTAACTAGCAGAAATTTGGAGGCTGTCTGTCTGACCTCCACTTTAGAGCTGTTATCGATCAGAACAACGAGAGTGCCACTTATGCAGTTTCCTTCTGGAACTCAGATGAAGACCGAGGTGACCAACAGAAGTGGGAAGCGAGCCAGCAGGAACTGGAACAGCAATAGTCTCCTCATCACAGACCTGTTGCTGCACAGGAGAGAAGGGAAGGGCAGGAGAGGTGCAGCCCACACCCATAACACAGGCAGGCAGAGTGTAAGCGGCACGGTGGCGCAATGGTTACTACTGTTGCCTCACAGCTTGAGGGTCCTGGATTCAATTCCCGCCTCGAGTGACTGTGTGGAGTTTTCTCCCTGTGTGTGCGTTGGTTTCCTCCGGGTGTTCCGGTTTCCTCCCACAGTCCAAAGATGCGCAGGTTAGGTGGATTGGCCATGCTAAATTGCCCCTTAGTGTCCAAAAGGTTAGATGTGGTCACTTAGTGGAGGCATGGTCTTAAGTAGTGTGTTCTTTCTAAAGGCCGATGCAGACTCGATGGGTTGAATGCCCTCCTTCTGCACTGTAAATTCTATGATTCGATGATTCCAAACTGTCAGAACACCATTGCCTCAGGAGGCTCAGGGTGTCATGTCAGGTGATGGCAGACATTGGTAGCCTGCTGATATAAGACCTGCTGCCATGCTTTACCACTGTCCTCATCCTCTTTGCCTCGCGCTCCTTCCAGGGCTCTGCAGGAGATGCTTGGTAGGTTCCCACAGACTGAGGCACCCTAATGTATGAGACAGTTAACTAATGGCTTGTTCACCAGGGCAGGCTATTATGTCAACTTCGTCACACATGAAGCCCGTCTAAATGGCAATCACAGCACCCCACAACACCCAGGAATATTCTGCTCTATTCTGTGCAGCTGTGTGTAAGAATCAGCAATCATGACCGGTTGGTTGTTCAGACAAAATGTGAACCCATTTAAAACCTGAGGAAATCAACCAATTATCTGTGGAAGCAGTACGATATAGATATAGGTATAGAACAGTACAGCACAGAACAGGCCATTCGACACTCGATGTTGTGCCGAGCAATGATCACCCTACTCAAGTCAACGTATCCACCCTACACCAGTAACCCAACAACCCCCCAC
Organism: Scyliorhinus canicula; assembly: GCF_902713615.1. Lineage (NCBI taxonomy): Eukaryota > Metazoa > Chordata > Chondrichthyes > Carcharhiniformes > Scyliorhinidae > Scyliorhinus > Scyliorhinus canicula. Next base: position 129,939,292 of record NC_052156.1, read on the forward strand.
CATTAACCTTAACCTTAAGGACACTAAGGGCAATTTAGCATAGCCAATCCACCTAACCCGCACATCTTTGGACTGTGGGAGGAAACCGGAGTACCCGGAGGAAACCCACGCACACACGGGGAGGACGTGCAGACTCCGCACCGACAGTGACCCAGCCGGGAATCGAACCTGGGACCCTGGAGCTGTGAAGCATTTATGCTAACCACCATGCTACCCTGTTACCCTGGAAGTCATAGAATCATAGAATTTACAGTGCAGAAGGAGGGCATTCGGCCCATCGAGTCTGCACTGGCCCTTACAAAGCCCACGTATCTACCTTAACCCCATAACCCAGTAACCCCTACTTATCATTTTCTGGACACTAACGGCAATTTAGCATGGCCAATCCACCTAACCCGCATATCTTTGGACTGTGGGAGGAAGCCAGAGCACCCGGAGGAAACCCACACAGACACGGGAAGAACGTACAGACTCCGCACAGTGACCCAACTGGGAATTGAACCTGGGACCCTGGAGCTGTGAAGCAGCTGTACTGACCACTATGCTGCCGTGCTGCCCGTGAACCAGTGTCCCTGAACAAGCCATTAACATGATGAGGATGCTCTTAAGGCCCTTGCATAGATCCATAAGTACCCTCAGTGCACAGCCAGGGTGCCCAGAATCATTTTGGGGGCTGCCCTCTGCACAACATGGCAGAGCAGTGAGGTCTCAACCTGCAAGAAAAGCGAGGCTCAGATCCTAGTTGGATACTTCTGAGGAGGGGGACAAGATGAGGAAGAAGAAGATGATGAGGAGAATGCAGCACCGATTGCTGATATTACTGCCGAGGATGACAGATACACCCTTATTAGTGAAAACCCACATAGGTGCACCTATGGATCCGTGTCAGTAGATGAGGATCCTATGGGGCCCCACCAAAGACTCTTCCATCTGCACCTATGTAGATACAGACTTACCCATCAAGTGTCAAGTCAGCATGTTATGCACCGACTGAGCAGCAGGAGGAATCAGTTGAAAAGTGAACTACTCCCCGTTCATATTTCACTACTACCACTGTGCTGGAGAGCAATTTGGTGCAGATATCTGGGCCAAGGCTTACATTATCTGTAATTCTATGTAAGGCAGTGGACATCTTGTAATCTAGAGTAGCACAACCATGGTCAAGGCATGCAATCAATTGAGTGGAGCACTTGATGTTGTTTGGAGTTGGCCACTCTCTATAGTACTGAGTGTTGTAGGGCATGTGGGTCGTTGATACTTAATTTTTGTTACCAGGTAACTGGATGGTCTCTTTATTTGTGATGGCGAGGGATGTCAAAAAATGCTTCTCCAGTTCCTCCTCCCCTGTGTATGTAAGCTGGCAAACGAGTGTATGCCCACATCTGGCTCCCTCCCTTGCTCTCTGATGTTATGTTACGACTCTACTTTCTCAGTAGACGAAGGAAATTTGGCATGTCAGCCACGGGTCTAACCAACTTGTACAGATACACCATAGAAAGCATTCTTTCTGGTTGTATCATAGCTTGGCATGGATCCTGCTCTGCCCAAGACCGCAGAAAAATACAAAGGGTTGTAAATGTAGCCCAATCCATCACGCAAACCAGCCTCCGATCCATTGCCTCTGTCTACAATTCCCGCTGCCTCGGAAAGGCAGCCGGGCATAATTAAGGACCCCACACACCCCGGATAAACTCTCTTCCACCTTCTTCCATGAGGACAAAGATACAAAAGTTTGAGGTCACATACCAACCGACTCAAGAACAGCTCTTTCCCCTGCTAAATGGGCCTAACTCATATTAAGTTGATCTTTTCTCTACACCCCAGCTATTACTGTTACATTACATTCTGCAGTTTCTACTTCCTTCCCTATGTACGGTATGCGTTGTCTGCATTGCATGCAAGAAACAATACTTTTCACTGTATACTAATACATGTGACAATAATAATTTAAATCAAATAAAATGTCACATGCAACAACCACTATTCCATCCCCCACCAATATCACTGACACAAAACAGTCCTGCAGACAGTCATCCAACAAACAACAAAAAATTAACCATGTCACATTTTATTATATACCCACATTCATATCCTTCTACAACCACAAAGTTTTCCTCTTCTTTTTCCTTCTGCTTCTACCTGTTCCAAACCCTGTGGCTTGAGCAGAGATGGAGGCAAGCGGCTCACATACTCTGATTGTCAAGATGCTTTGGGTGACATCCTCTGGATTTTGGATACTGTGGAGCCCCACCAAATCTGTTCCGTCTGCACCTACATAGATGGCAGATTTACCCATCAAGTGTCAAGCCGGCATGTTAGGTACCACCTGAGGAGCAGGAGGAATCAGTTAAGGAGTGAAAACATTTTGAATGGACTCGCTGACTGTCTCCTTTCATCACTACTTCCCTCACGGCCTGCCCACATTTCACTGTTACCACTGTGCTGGGGAGCAGTTTGGTGCAGTTCTCTGGGCCAAGGCTTACATTATCTATCATTCTATGTAAGACAGTGGACATCTTGCAATCTAGAGTCTGCACAACCATGGTCAAGGCGTGCAATCAATTGAGTGGAGCACTTGATGTTGTTTGGAGCTGGCGACTCTCTATAGTACTGAATGTTACAGGACATGTGGGTTGTTGATGCTTAATTTTTGTCACCAGGTAGCTGGATGGTCTCTTCATTTCTGATGGCGAGGGATGTCAAAAAATGCTTCTCCAGTTCCTCCTCCTCTGTATACTGTCTGTGCGGAGACTGCACGTTCTCCCCGCATGCGCGTGGGTTTCCGCCGAGTGCTGCAGTTTCTTCCCACAGTCCAAAGATGTACAGGTTAGGTGGATTGGCCATGCTAAAATGCCCTTAGTGCCCAATATTAACCTTAGTGTTGGGTGGGGTTGCTGGGTTGTGGGGATGGGGTGGAGGTATGGGCTTGAGTGGGGTGCTCTTTCCAAGAGCCGGGCAGACTCGATGGGCCGAATGGCCTCCTTCTGCACTGTAGGTTCTATGATTCTGTATGTTTACCCACATCTGGCTCTCTCTCTCCCTTGCTGTCTTGTGTTATGTGCCGTCTTCTGTGGAGAAGAACAGACCCATGACTGATCATACAAACTTGGTGTTCAGTTGAGTATTTCCAGGATTTTCTGTTTTTATTTCAGATTTGCAGCATCTGTGTTGATATTACAAAACCAAAGCTGAAAGCATCCAAATGTCATTATCTCTCAAGAAGCTGCTTCCTCCTTAAACAATGCTTTCTGAAGTTCAAAATGTCCCTAACTGATTGCTCATTTTCTATGGTTAGGGATGATTAAAATAGATTTTTAAAATTGATTTTCATCGACAACATACAGACTTTATTTCTGGTTGATAGATCCGGAATAATCAATTTTCTTCTTACTCCAACCTGAAAACTTATTAATTCTCTCTGGTCTTCACAGATCCCAAGTTGCATCGTCCCATGATGGACGCACATAATATACATAAGGACAGAAATAGGCCATTTTGCCCTTTAAGGGCTGGTTTAGCACAGAGGGCTAAATAGCTGGCTTGTAATACAGAACAAGGCCAGCAGCATGGGTTCAATTCCCATACCAGCCTCACCGAACAGGTGCAGGAATGTGGCGACTAGGAGCTTTTAACAGTAACTTCATTGAAGCCTACTTGTGACAATAAGTGATTATTATTAGGGGCAGCAGGGTAGCATGGTGGTTAGCATAAGTGCTTCACAGCTCCAGGGTCCCAGGTTCGATTCCCGGCTGGGTCACTGTCTGTGTGGAGTCTGCACGTCCTCCCCCTGTGTGCGTGGGTTTCCTCCGGGTGCTCCGGTTTCCTCCCACAGTCCAAAGATGTGCGGGTTAGGTGGATTGGCCATGCTAAATTGCCCGTAGTGTCCTAATAAAAGTAAGGTTAAGGGGGGGGTTGTTGGGTTACGGGTATAGGGTGGATACGTGGGTTTGAGTAAGGTGATCATGGCTTGGCACAACATCGAGGGCCGAAGGGCCTGTTCTGTGCTGTACTGTTCTATGTTCTATGTTCTAAGTCTGTTCTGCCATTCAATGAGATTATGGCTGATCTGTAGCCTTATTCCATTTACTTGCCCCTTTGCCCTGATCCTTTCATACCTTTGGTTAAGAAAAATCTATCAATCTTAGACCAGAAATGAACCATTTACGCATCATCAGTTGTTGTTTGCAAATGAGTGGTTTTAAACAGCTGCCGTCCTTTGCATGTAGAGGTTTTTCCTGACTTCATCACTGAAAGATCTGGTTTTAATTTTTGAACAATGCCCCTCCTAGATTCCCTGGAGGCTATACCTGCCTTGTAGCCAATCTGCATAATTAAATGCCCATTTGTGTGCCGATCGTGGACAAGCACCTCATAGATGGCCAGGCTCAGGGGGAGGTGCTTGCCTGGGACCACAAGGCCTTCTGTTTTAAACCTCCCACCGGTGGTGTAACTATCAGTGGTGCAAATATGATGTTGTTGCCATTACAGAGACCTGGTTCAGGGAAGGACAGGATTGGCAGCTAAACATTCCAGGCAGAATAGAGGGGGATGTAAAAGGGGTGGAGGAGTTGCGCTACTGGTCAGGGAGAATATCACATCTGTACTGCCGGAGGACACCTCAGAGGGCAGCGAGGCTATATGGGTAGAGATCAGGAATAAGAAGGGTGCAGTCACAATGTTGGAGGTTTACTACAGGCCACCCAACAGCCAGCAGGAGATAGAGGAGCAGATAGGTAGACAGATTTTGGAATGGAGTAAAAGCAACAGGGTTGTTGTGATGGGAGACTTTAACTTCCCCAATATTGACTGGGACTCACTTAGTGCTAGCGGCTTGGACGGGCAGAGTTTGTAAGGAGGGCTTCCTGAAACAATATGTAGATAGTCCAACTAGGGAGGGGGCTGTACTGGACCTGATATCAGGGAATGAGCCCAGCCTGGTTCTAGAAATTTCAGTAGTGGAGCATTTCGGGAATAGTGACCACAATTCAGTAAGTTTTAAAGTGCTGGTGGACAAGGATAAGAGTGGTCCTAGGGTGAATGTGCGAAATCGGGAGAAGCTAATTATAACAACATTAGGCAGGAACTGAAGAACATAGATTGGGGACGGATGTTTGAGGGTAAATCAACTTCTGACATTTGAAATCCTAATGTCAGTTGAAAGGAATTCAGGACCGGCATGTTCCTGTGAGGGAGAGGGATAAATATGGCAAATTTCCGGAACATTGGATAACAAGAGCTATTGTAGGCCTCATCAAAAAGAAAAAGGAGGCATTTGTCAGGGCTAGAAGGCTGGGAACAGACAAAGCCTGTGTGGAATATAAAGAAAGTCGGGAGGAACTTAAGCAATGAGTGAGGAGGGTCAAAAGGGGTCACAAAAAGTGACTGGCAAATAGGATTAAGGAAAATCCGAAGGTTTTTTACACATAAATAGAAAGCAAGAGGGTAGCCAGGGAAAGGGTTGGCCCACTGAAGGGCAGGGGAGGGATTCTATATGTGGAGCCAGAGGAAATGGGCGAGGTACAAAATGAATACTTTGCATCAGTATTCACCAAAGAGAAGGAATTGGTGGACTTTGAGTCTGGAGAAGGGTGTGTAGATAGCCTGGGTCACATTGAGATCCAAAAAAGACGAGGTATTGGGCGTCTTGAAAAATATTAAGGTGGATAAGTCCCCAGGGCCTGATGGGATCTACCCCAGAATACTAAAGGAGGCAAGAGAGGAAATTGCTGAGGTCTTCACAGAAATCTTTGGATCCTCACTGTCTTCAGGTGATGTCCCGGAGGACTGGAGAATATCCAATGTTCCTTTGTTTAAGAAAGGTAGTAAGGATAATCCAGGGAACTACTGGCCGGTGAGCCATACATCAGTGGTAGGGAAATTACTGGAGAGAATTCTTCGAGACAGGATCTACTCCCATTTGGAAGCAAGTGGATGTATTAGCGAGAGGCAGCACGGTTTTGTGAAGGGGAGGTCGTGCCTCACTAACTTGATGGAGATTTTTGAGGAGGTCACAAAGATGATTGATGCAGGTAGGGCAGTGGATGTTGTCTATATGGACTTCAGTAAGGCCTTTGACAAGGTCCCTCATGGCAGACTGATACAAAAGGTGAAATCACAAAGGATAAGAGGTGGGCTGGCAAGATGGATACAGAACTGGCAAGGTCATAGAAGGCAGAGAGTAGCAATGGAAGGGTGCTTTGCTGATTGGAGGGCTGTGACTAGTGGTGTTCCACAGGGATCAGTGCTGGGACCTTTGCTGTTCATAGTATATATAAATGATTTGGAGGAAAATGTAACTGGTCTGATTAGTAAGGTTGGTGGAATTGCGGATAGCGATGAGGACTGTCAGAGGATATAGCAGAATTTAGATCATTTGGAGACGGGCAGATGGAGTTTAATCTGGACAATCATGAGGTAATGCATTTTGGAAGATCTAATACAGGTCGGGAATATACAGTGAATGGTAGAACCCTCAAGAATATTGACAGTCAGAGAGATCTTGGCGTACAGGTCCACAGGTCACTGAAAGGGGCAACACAGGTGGAGAAGGTAGTCAAGAAGGCATAAAGCATGCTTGCCTTCATTGGCTGGGGCATTGAGTATAAAAATTGGGAAGTCATGTTGCAGCTGTATAGAACCTTAGTTAGGCCATACTTGGAGTATGGTGTTCAATTCTGGTCCCCACACTATCAGAAGGGTGTGGAGGATTAGAGAGGGTGCAGGAGAGATTTACCAGGATGTTGCCTGGTATGGAGGGCATTAGCTATGTGGAGAGGTTAAATACACTTGGTTTGTTCTCACTGGAATGAAGGAGGTGGAGGGGTGACCTGATAGAGGTCTACAAAATTATGAGGGGCATAGACAGAGTGGATAGTCAGAGACTTTTTCCTAGGGTAGAGGGGTCAATTACTAGAGGGCATAGGTTTAAGGTGCGAGGGGCAAGGTTTAGAGGAGATGTACGAGGTAAGTTTTTTACACAGAGGGTAGTGGGTGCCTGGAACTCACTGCCAGAGGAGGTGGTGGAAGCAGGGACGATAGTGACATTTAAGGGGCATCTTGACAAATACATGAATAGGATGGAAATAGAGGGATACGGACCCAGGAAGTGTAGAAGATTTTAGTTTAGACGGGCAGCATGGTCGGCGCAGTCTTGGAGGGCCGAAGGGCCTGTTCCTGTGCTGTACCTTTCTTTGTTCTTTGTTCTTTTTTCTTTGGCTGTTGACATTGACTGTCCTGTGGAGTTTTCTCCCCACTCCTGGGTGGTCTCAGAGCTCCAAACCTCTTCAGGTCTCAAGGTGAAGACAACCTCATATCCCCCTCCAACAATGACGGCACACGCTCACGGCAGTTGGTGTTGCCCACATTCCTTCCAAGGTTGCAGGGGCTCTGAGTGGAAGTTGGTCACCATCCTTAATATTATGCCAGTTCCAGATGAGGCCTCTTCATTTCCAGGCAGTTGCCCTGAATGTGCGGGTGGGGGGTGGGGGGGTTGGTACCTAGAAATGAGCCTGACCCGTGCCTCTAATTCATGCGTGGAAGATTCTGCTCTAAACATGCAGAATCGAAGGCAGACACGATTTTTTCCAATTGCTTCATTAAAATCTACAAGATACGGGCGATTAATTAATTATCTGGAAAATATAGTCTGAAGTGACTTAATGAAATTATGCTTTGGTAATAAATTCTCAATTCAGTATCATATTCGAAGGGGTAGCTGTAGCCCGGAAGTCGTCAATTGTAAACGTAGCAATGCAAATTTGAAACTAGTTTTGATAGTCTGGCATTTCTGAGGGTTAAAGTAGCACTTCAGCTGGAGTGACTGAAGAAGGGCATCTCATCCACAGCTGAACACACTGAGTTAACCAAGGAGTGGGCACAGAAGAATCGGTGAGGCTATTTAAGCCAAATGCACAAGTCTGCACATCTGACTGAGGCAGGCATGTGACTGAAACTGGCCGAGGGGGCAAATGGGATGGGGAGGGGGAAGTAAGAGAAAGGAGAATAAAGTGAAAATGATTTTGAAGAGCCACCTGTTAAAAACAAGGCTAATCATCCTGTTACAATGGCATTAGACATGAATGAAACAACCGAGAGGTGGCTAGAAATTAGGCAGATATTTTTATCATTGAAATATATTTCTCTAGCCCAACGCCAAAATCGGGATTGGCGATCGGGCGGAGAATTGCTTCCAGCATTATCGAGTCGCGTGCAGTCGCAATGCCATTGCTGTGTCATCAGCCGGCCCACCCGCGATGCACCGGCCTCACTGGGCCGAGTTCCCGTCTGCGGGGGCCACGTGTGGTCCCAATGGTCAGAACGTGCCGGCTGCGGGCAGTGACCAGCGCCACCACATTCGGCCGGGATCTGTGCCGCTGACCGAGGGGCTTATGCTGGGGCTGGGGGTGTGATGGGGGGGTTGCCAGGGTGTGGGGTCGAGGTAGGCGGGGACGCAGTCCAGCACGGCTATTGCTATATTTTCCGGCACGATCGGTGCAGCTTGTCAGCCCTGCACATGTGCGGCCTAGGACCCGCCGATTCTCCGGCCACTTTCCGCGTGATCTGCAGGTGTTTCATGCAGCATCGGTGCTACCTCCTCACCAGTGCCAGAACTGGGGAGGTGTTCGCGCCGATTTTCCCTTCATGAAACACCCGCAGATCCTTTGTTGGCGCCGGTACTTAGCCTCAGGAACGGAGAATTTTGCCTAGTAGTCTAAGTAGCTTTCAGCCGAAACAGGTAGAAGCTTCTGTTTAATAAGAAATGAAATGGAAATTATTAGGCATGATTCCCCAATTTCATTGCAGGGAATGCATGCTGCATTTAGATTACCATAGTTAGAGATTATTGCAGTCAGATTTTATTGCCTATTTTCAAACCTGTGTCTTTTCTTTTCCCCAGTGCATTTTTAAAAATATTTAGCGTCAAAAAAACAATAGAAAATAAATGGGGGAAGAAATTGAAGATTAAATCCCGAGAACATCAGTAAAGATCAGTTTTCTTTGGAACATCACTAAAACAAACAAGGAACTAAAAAAGGCACAGTTATGTTTCATGACAACCTGTAATTAATTCCATAGCTCACGAACATCACTTCTACGCCTCAATGACAGCTCTAAAGGTTGAGGCGGCTGTAAGCTTGCTGCAGTTACATTGAACAATGTTTGCCAAGATTTGTTCTCCTAAATTCTTGGATGTGGCCTCTCACAGTACCAGTTGAATTAGGTGGTTTCGCTAATGATATTGTGGAGACCACAGCAATTCACAGACTATAGGTGGGACTTTCTAGGTAACCTGCCGCGTGCTTTGCGGCAACGGATGAGGCCCGTCAATGGCGAGTGGCGGTATCTTCTGGCACACCATTGTTAATGGAGCTTCCCGTTGAATGCATCTCTTGCTGCTGTGAATCCCGCGGCGGGGACACGCCAGCAGCGTGACTGGAAGATCACACTGGTGTGAATGACTATATATATATATATATATATATATATATATTTATTTTCTTTTTTAAAAAATAAATTTGAAGTAACCAATTATTTTTTTCCAATTAAGGGCCAATTTAACATGGTTAATCCACCTACCCTGCACATCTTTTGGGTTGTGGGGATGAGACCCACACAGACACGAGGAGAAGATGCAAACTCCACACGGACAGTGACTTAGGGCTTGGATCGAATCCGTGCCCTCGGCGCCATGAGGCAGCAGTGCTAACCACTGCACCACCGTGCTGCCCTATCATAACAATTATAAAACAGGTTTGTCAATAGAAAAGTCACCAATAATGGACTTTCACATTGTAGCCATTTGAAATCCAGTCACACACCATCTTGACTTGGAACTACATCACCATTCCTTCATTATCACTGGTTCAAAATCCCAGCACTGTGAGTGTTCCTGCACCACATGGTTTTCAATGTTCAAGAAGGTGGCTCGCTACCATTTTGTCCAGGGAACTAGGGATGGGGAATACATGTTGACCGAGCCAGCTACACTCACTTTTCACAATGAATAAAAGAAACATTGGCCAAAGGTATCTTATTGAGTTTAATAACTCATCCAATTGGCCTGAGCATTTTATTTGTATAGAGGTTGTCTCATGCTGCCCTACGTCTATTCACACAATAGAACAACCCAAGAATTTAACAACAGCATCTCATTATAATTTTGATTGTATTTTTATGTCCTTCACACATATGCCTCTGAATGAGGATCAGGCTAAAAGATTACTGAGGCAAGATCAGATACAGATTGTGAAGTTTCATTATTTCATAATATATACATTTGTAATGTCAGTCATTATGACCACACAGACAAAACTTGATTCTTCCAATTTATCATTGTATAATAGTATAAAGTAAAAAAACTCAACATACTCCACTTGACTTGAACAAATTATCTTCCAACTGTCCTCAAATATACCATGAGTTTGCCTTAACAGATCTAATTCTCTTTGCACTTTTCCTCATTCAACAAGCTTTCCTATCAGTGCCTTACCTCTGTTTTAGCTCTTGCTGCTCAGTTACAGAACAAAAACAATCTCCGATCATATGCTCAGTACCAGTGATTCTCCAACATGGTGGGCATGAGTTCTTTCTCACTTGTTGAGATAAGATAACAAATTCCTATTATTTATAGTCTATTAATGTATTGTCTTAGTAACCCTTTTTGAGAATTTGAACGAATGCACTATGTCAAAGGTGAAGAGCAATCGCCCTGAGACTGATTGTTGTGGTACTCCATTCATAGTTAGCTCCCACACAGAACCATTACAATTAATAATAACCTTTCAATACCTGACTGCATCCAATTCTCTATCCAAACTAAGATCTCCCTGCAATCCCTCACGATGCAACCTTACTTGGCAGCCCTCTGCTGGGCACTTTATCAAAGGCTTTTTGATTAATTTGATGCACCATAGCTTCCACCATTCCCCAATTTTGTAATCTTGTCAATCAAATTTTGAGAGACAGGACGTTCCTTTCGAGTACATATGCTGTCATTCCCTGATAGCCCCTTCTCTTTCAAGATGACTATAAAATATCTCGCTAATAATCCCTAATAGTAACATGCCTGGAAGTTAGGCCAAAAGAAAGTGCTTGTGGATTTTTGATTCTGACCTACTGACTTTTAAATATAATTGTAACAGGGGTCTGTCCGCACTGCACAATCTAGGATCACAGCAAACAGCTAACTAGATGAACCAAAGTGTTTGCTGAAGGTAAGGGGTTTAAGCTCCACCGACAATGTTGACATTTGTGCCTTAAACCAAGCTGCAATGTCAATTTTGAACAGCGATGATGACTGTGCATATGGATTGCTGCTTAACGTGCTTGTCGGCGCTTATTACCTATATTGCTATTCTGTTGTTTCCAGCAGTGGCTGTGACTACTTTAGCAGGTAACTGCTTAGTCCAGCAACAAGCCTCATTCAATTACATTAGAAACCTGTTGGCTCGAAAGAGAAATTGCCTCCTTAAGGTTGGCATCTGGTTTATCAACGTGACTTGCAAGTCAGTTTGTCTGGTAATATATATAATGTATAATATCATAACTCATTTTAAACAGAGCCCTGATTATATCCTTTGATCAGTTACGCGATAAATAATTTTTAGATCACTGGTAATATGCACAGATCATTGATTTTTTTTTGTTATTCAACAGTCTTCTATTTGCATAATGTATTTTGGTATGTGGACTGGGATTAATTTCCTACTCCACTCCACTTAGTCCCGAGAACTGCATCAGTTGGTACTCTGAAAATAATACATTTAATACGTTATCTAAATTTTGATCTGCATGGTTCATTGGTATTGTTAATATAAAAAGCAACAGCTTAAGAAGGAATTGTACAGGGGAGTGTTCCTGCTATTTGAAGTTGATCGTATCATTTTATACTAGCACTGTTAAAACATATTTAGTTTCTCTTTCTATTTGGTGTGCTAAGTAGTCATGGAGATATGAGTTCAAACTGGATCCACGGTGAGTCATTAAAATAAATGATTTCTGAAGCTGTTTTTGCTCAATATTTTTAACGTTATTCTTACTAATGGAATTCTCAGGACACTGGTCGAAATGATGCGGGGATGATAATTAGAACATTGACAACAGCCTGAATTAAAATTAACATAAAAATCATTCTTTGTTACTTTCCTCTTTTCAACATTGATGGCATCAGCAAAGCACTCAAAGATCATCAAATAACTATTACGCTCGTGAAAAACCCTGTGAGCTGCTACATCAAATGAAGTTAACCTTATCACGCCCTTGCACTTGTTATATGATACTCTGATATTCTAAATTGTCAATGTTTATATGCCATTTGCCATTTATTTGACTCACCTATCATTTTCAGAAAACAGTGGGTGATGTACCGGTGAGCCAGTTTTCCCAGAGGTTTGTTCGCTGACTGAAAATGGCTTTGAAGATTTTTTATCAGGCTTTTGGGCCTTTTAAGGTCCTTGTTAAAACAGGGTAACACATAATGCCAAAGATAGAAACCTTCGAGGTTAATTGGCAATTGTAACTGCGTTCCACGGGGGTTGAAGAATTACCGATTCACGTGTGCACTCTGCCTGAAGGTAGGTCTTTGCCTCATCATCTGTTGATGTTTCACCCTCAGTGGTTTCCTTGGCAGTTCCTGTCTGGTGCTGGTTTGCCATTACCTTCCATTCTAGGGGGCAGGATAAGAAGGTAAACTCCAAGTCTCCTTCCGCTGGAGCAGAAAGCAGAATGAAAGAATATGCAGACACAATGGTGTTTGACTGAAATCGACATTTGGACTTCTCCTAGGCTATGCATTCTCTGGTCTTGGCTTGATCTTGAATATAGAAAGTAGGTTTTCAGGAAAGTATTTTTTTCTTAGACTGCTGAGAGAACATAAGAACATAAGAACTAGGAGCAGGAGTAGGCAATTCAGCCCTTCGAGTCTGCTCCGCCATTCAATACTCTCATGGTTGATCTCCTCTCGGCCTTAACTCCACTTTCCTGCCAGTACTCCTTAACCCTCAAACCCATTACTAATGAAAACTATCCTCCTTAAGTTTACTCAAAGTCCTGGCATCCTCCTAAACTCAGTCCCAAATCTACTTCTCCTTATTTTGAGGCTACGCCCCCTAGTTCTGCTTTCACCCGCCAGTGGAAACAACCTGCCCGCATCTATCCTATCTATTCCCTTCATAATTTTGTATGTTTCTATAAGATCCCCCCTCATCCTTCTAAATTCCAATGAGTACAATCCCAGTCTACTCAACCTCTCCTCGTAATCCAACACCTTCAGCTCTGGGATTAACCTAGTGAAACTTCTCTGCACACCCTCCAGCGCCAGTACGACCTTTCTCAGGTAAGGAGACCAAAACTGAACATAATACTCCAGGTGTGGCCTCACTAACACTTTATACAATTCCAGCATAACCTCCCTAGTCTTAAACTCCATCCCTCTAGCAATGAAGGACAAACTTCCATTTGCCTTCTTAATCACCTGTTGCACCTGTAAACCCACTTTTTGCGACTCATGCACTAGCACACCCAGGTATCTCTGCACAGCAGCATGTTTTAATATTTTATTTACATAATAATCCCTTTTGCTGTTATTCCTACCAAAATGGATAACCTCACATTTGTCAACATTGTATTCCATCTGCCAGACCCTAGCCCATTCACTTAGCCTATCCAAATCCCTCTGCAGACTTCCGATATCCTCTGCACTTTTTGCTTTACCACTCATCTTAGTGTCGTCTGCAAACTTGGACACATTGCACTTGGTCCCCAACTCCAAATCATCTATGTAAATTGTGAACAATTGTGGGCCAAACACTGATCCATGAGGGACACCACTAGCTACTGATTGCCAACCAGAGAAACACCCATTAATCCCCACTCTTTGCTTTCTATTAATTAACCAATCCACTATCCATGCTACTACTTTACCCTTAATGCCATGCATCTTTATCTTATGCAGCAACCTTTTGTGTGGCACCATGTCAAAGGCTTTCTGGAAATCCAGATATACCACATCCATTGGCTCCCCATTATCTACCGCACTGGTAATGTCCTCAAAAATTTCCACTAAATTAGCCAGGCATGACCTGCTTTTTATGAACCCATGCTGCATCTGCCCAATGGGACAATTTCCATCCAGATGCTTCGCTATTTCTTCCCTGATGATAGATTCCAGCTTTTTATCAACTTTGTTTTTTTTAAAAATTAGAATACCCAATTCATTTTTTCCAATTGAGGGGCAATTTAGCGTGTCCAATCCACCTAGCTTGCAAGTTTTTGGGTTGTGGGGGCGAAACCCATGCAAACAAGTGGAGAAGGTGCAAACTCCACATGGGCAGTGACCCAGAGCCGGGATCGAACCTAGGACCTCGGCGCCGTGAGGCCGCAGTGCTAACCCACTGCACACCTTTTATCATCTTGAGTGTGATCTACTGGCCGCTTTGCGCCTGAAAGGCAATGCAGCACGGCTGGTAGATCCCTCTTTCAGGATCTACCAGCTCGCATTGCTCATGGGATCTAATGCGATCTCATGAAACATTGCAATCTGAATCCGCCCATTGTGGGCAGGATCACTATTTTACAAATCTGAAACAGCTGGTCTCACTCTAATATGCATTGCCCGATCTATCCGAGGCATTGGGGCGTAACCGTTTCACCTCGGAGACCTCGGGTGAGCGCCGTTCAATGCTGGTCCCCACAAACGGGAACCAGATGGAACAACACTTGTGGAGGTCTCCAAGAGGAATGGAGACCCCAGATACCTGGCGCCATTAGCCTTGCACCATGGCACTGCAGCCCAGGTGCCAGCCTTGCACTGCCAAGGTGCCTAGATAGCAATGCCAAGGTGCCTAGATAGCACTGCCAAGGTGCCAGGTTGGCATTTTTCCTGAGCCAGGGATCAGGCCCGGGGGTGCCCTGTGCCTGTGAGGTGGGGCGCGAGGGAGACCGAGGACCCGCTTATAGGTGGCTTTTGGTGGTTGGGGGTGAGGCTGGGGGGTCAAGAGATTCCCAATCGCTTCCTGCACTGAGGAGTTCCAGTGAGTGGATCTCCTCAGTGCAGGAAATGGGACTATGTGTGGCCTTGGTGGGGTATTCCCTGCAGAGGCCCCAAATTGCAACCACAATGTCTACAAACACTAACCACATCAAAAAGAGTTAAGTGCGGTCAATTTCCAGTTCACCACTCAAATCTCTCAAGAGTGAAGGGACTTGTTTAGACTGCACTTAACTCTCTTTGATGTGGTTGAAGTTTGGAAACATTGAGGTTACAGCACCTAGACTGAAGAAAGTGAATGAAGGAAAGCTCACAGATGTTTTGTGGAAGCTGTCAATCTCAGCCTGCTGCCAGAAATGAATGAATGGCTTGCAGCTAGAAGATTTGAGGGATCACAGCTGTTCTCTTTCCTGGAATGGACACATGGTGCTTCCAGGTGAGTGTTGCACCTGTAATACTTCTTCACTCTCCCTATCTAGACTGTTCTCTAGTTACCAGACAGGGGTTCCTTTTCTGGGGTGGTCAATGGGGAATCCCTTTAGTTATAGGGTCTCTGGGTGGAGGGTGGGGGGAAAGGGTCCCTTTGGTTAGGGGGTGTTAGGGATGCTGAATATTAAAATGTATTAAGTAGCCTCACATCTTCGGTTTATAAGTGATTGGGTCAGAAAAAACACTCCTCCATTTGGTTCAACATTGAAGCAGACCAGTCTGTGTTGCCCTTACAAGGCCTGTTGTCCTACAGGAATCTTAAGATTGTGTCTGCCAAGTGTGAGAATCCTATGATTGTCAACACTTTTAGAGGGCGGAGGATGGTCCGTCAGTTGGAAGGGAGATTAAAATTAACTTCCACTGTCTGTCCCATTCATAGAATCATAGAACTTACAGTGCAGAAGGAGGCCATTCAGCCCATCGGGTCTGCACCTGCTCTTGGAAAGAGCACCTTACCCAAGCCACACCTCCACCCTATCTCCACAACCCAGTAATCCCACTCAACACAAAGGGCAATTTTGGACACTAAGGACAATTTATCACAGCCAATCCACCTAACCTACACATCTTTGGACTGTGGGAGGAAACCGGAGCACCCAGAGGAAACCCATGCAGAGAACATGCAGACTTTGCACAGACAGTGACCCAAGCTAGGAATCAAACCTGGGACCCTGGAGATACGAAGCAATTGTGCTAACCACTATGCTACCGTGCTGCCCTATTCAGGTCAACCTAAATTTCCCACCAGGTCTTTTGGACCATGGATTTGATAGCTAGAGAGTTGGAGGCAGCTGTAGGCTGGGAGTTATGTTCAGTGATGCTTCCTTGTCATTTGTGCAGTTATGCCAACAATTTGATATCCCAAGATACTCTTTTTCAAATATCTGTAAATTAAGAAACTTTATCCTTAATAAGACAATTATGTATCTTGACGCTTCAATCTCCCCAATGGAGAAAATCATGATTTCAGCAGAGCATAAACAATTAATTAGTTAATTTTATGACACTCTGTGTTCCAGATTCTAGATTCAAACCACTGCGATCTTGGAAAAATTGTTGCAGTCAGGATTGATGAGGAGACCTTGGTTAATATATGGGAATATGCCAATAAAGTATCCGTCTGTAATAGAACAAAAGAGTCTCAATTTAAAATATTGCACCATCTGTATATCACCCCATGTTTGAGACACAGGCATATCCTCATTGTGCCAAATGTGCAAGGTAGTTCGAGGGTGACTACATACATGGTGTGTGGCCCTGTGAAAAATTCAATCCTACTGGTCTGGTATACTTCTTTACTTTTTTTTAAATTTAGAGTACCCAATTATTTTTTCCAATTAAGGGGCAATTTAGCATAGCCAATCCACCTATCCTGCACATCTTTGGGTTGTGGGGGTGAAACCCACGCAGACACGGGGAGAATGTGCAAACTCCTCATGGACAGTGACCCAGTGCTGGGATTCGAACCCGGGTCCTCAGCGCTGTAGGCAGCAATGCTAATCGCTGTGCCACCATGCCACCCCCTGGTCTGGTATACTTAAAGAGCTTGAGAAGATATTCAGTACAGCATTAGAATTTGATCCTTTATCCTAATTTTGGAACTGCCAGAGAGGAGAATCATTGGCGCTAATGAAAAAAGGCTGTATAACATCCTAACCTTTGTGGCACGGAAGAAAATCCTTTGCTCATTGACTAGTGATAATTATTCTTCAATTCAGAATTGGCATAAGATTATCATGGTGTGCATCCCTAACTTGCATTCTCCATTCTAAATTGGATGCTTTCCGAAAAGTATTGGGCTCCTATCTCAGATTTATAGAGTCTGTTATAAGAACATAAGAACATAAGAACTAGGAGCAGGAGTAGGCCATCTGGCCCCTCGAGCCTGCTCCGCCATTCAATTAGATCATGGCTGATCTTTTGTGGACTCAGCTCCACTTTCCGGCCCGAACACCATAACCCTTAATCCCTTTATTCTTCAAAAAACTATCTATCTTTACCTTAAAAACATGTAATGAAGGAGCCTCAACTGCTTCACTGGGCAAGGAATTCCATAGATTCACAACCCTTTGGGTGAAGAAGTTCCTCCTAAACTCAGTCCTAAATCTACTTCCCCTTATTTTGAGGCTATGCCCCCTAGTTCTGCTGTCACCCGCCAGTGGAAACAACCTGCCCGCATCTATCCTATCTATTCCCTTCATAATTTTAAATGTTTCTATAAGATCCCCCCTCATCCTTCTAAATTCCAACAAGTACAGTCCCAGTCTACCCAACCTCTCCTCATAATCCAACCCCTTCAGCTCTGGGATTAACCTAGTGAATCTCCTCTGCACACCCTCCAGTGCCAGTATGTCCTTTCTCACGTAAGGAGACCAAAACTGAACACAATACTCCAGGTGTGGCCGCACTAACACCTTATACAGTTGCAACATAACCTCCCTAGTCTTAAACTCCATCCCTCTAGCAATGAAGGACAAAATTCCATTTGCCTTCTTAATCACCTGTTGCACTTGTAAACCAACCTTCTGTGACTCATGCACTAGCACACCCAAGTCTCTCTGAACAGCGGCATGCTTTAATATTTTATCGTTTAAATAATAATCCCGTTTGCTGTTATTCCTACCAAAATAGATAACCTCAAATTTGTCAACATTGTATTCCATCTGCCAGACCCGAGCCCATTCACTTAACCTATCCAAATCCCTCTGCAGACTTCCAGTATCCTCTGCACTTTTCGCTTTACCACTCATCTTAGTGTCATCTGCAAATTTGGACACATTGCCCTTGGTCCCCAACTCCAAATCATCAATGTAAATTGTGAACAATTGTGGGCCCAACACGGATCCCTGAGGGACACCACTAGCTACTGATTGCCAACCAGAGAAACACCCATTTATCCCAACTCTTTGCTTTCTATTAATTAACCAATCCTCTATCCATGCTACTACTTTACCCTTAATGCCATGCATCTTTATCTTATGCAGCAACCTTTTGTGTGGCACCTTGTCAAAGGCTTTCTGGAAATCCAGATATACCACATCCATCGGCTCCCCGTTATCTACTGCACTGGTAATGTCCTCAAAAAATTCCACTAAATTAGTTAGGCATGACCTGCCTTTAACGAACCCATGCTGCGTCTGCCCAATGGGACAATTTCTATCCAAATGCCTCGCAATTTCTTCCTTGATGATAGATTCCAGCATCTTCCCTATTACCGAAGTTAAACTCACTGGCCTATAATTTCCTGCTTTCTGCCTACCTCCTTTTTTAAACAGTGGCGTCACGTTTGCTAATTTCCAATCCACCGGGACCACCCCAGAGTCTAGTGAATTTCGGTAAATTATCACTAGTGCATCTGCAATTTCCCTAGCCATCTCTTTTAGCACTCTGGGATGCATTCCATCAGGGCCAGGAGACTTGTCTACCTTTAGCCCCATTAGCTTGCCCATCACTCCCTCCTTAGTGATAACAATCCTCTCAAGGTCCTCACCTGTCATAGCCTCATTTCTATCAGTCGCTGGCATGTTATTTGTGTCTTCCACTGTGAAGACCGACCCAAAAAACCTGTTCAGTTCCTCAGCCATTTCCTCATTTCCCATTATTAAAACTCCCTTCTCATCCTCTAAAGGACCAATATTTACCTTAGCCACTCTTTTTTGTCTTATATATTTGTAAAAACTTTTACTGTCTGTTTTTATATTCTGAGCAAGTTTACTCTCATACTCTATCTTACTCTTCTTTATAGCTTTTTTAGTAGCTTTCTGTTGCCCCCTAAAGATTTCCCAGTCCTCTAATCTCCCAGCAATCTTTGCCACTTTATATGCTTTCTCCTTCAATTTGATACTCTCCCTTATTTCCTTAGATATCCACGGTCGATTTTCCCTCTTTATTCCGTCCTTCCTTTTTGTTGGTATAAACCTTTGCTGAGCATAGTGAAAAATCGCTTGGAAGGTTCTCCACTGTTCCTCAACTGTTCCACCATAAAGTCTTAGCTCCCAGTCTACCTTAGCTAGTTCTTCTCTCATCCCCTTGTAATCTCCTTTGTTTAAACACAAAACACTAGTATTTGATTTTACTTTCTCACCCTCCATCTGTATTTTAAATTCCACCATATTGTGATCGCTCCTTCCGAGAGGATCCCTAACTATGAGATCATGAATCAATCCTGTCTCATTACACAGGACAAGATCTAGGACCGCTTGTTCCCTCGTAGGTTCCATTACATACTGTTCTAGGAAACTATCGCGGATACATTCTATAAACTCCTCCTCACGGTTGCCTTGACCGACCTGGTTAAACCAATCGACATGTAGATTAAAATCCCCCATGATAACTGCTGTACCATTTCTACATGCATCAGTTATTTCTT
The DNA here is from genome assembly GCF_902713615.1 of Scyliorhinus canicula. NCBI lineage: Eukaryota > Metazoa > Chordata > Chondrichthyes > Carcharhiniformes > Scyliorhinidae > Scyliorhinus > Scyliorhinus canicula. The sequence goes on from NC_052156.1 coordinate 129,959,136, forward strand.
TGTTTATTGCCTGCCCCACTATATCGTTACTATTTGGTGGCCGATAGACTACTCCTATCAGTGACTTTTTCGCCTTACTATTCCTGATTTCCACCCAAATGGATTCAACCTTATCCTCCATAGCACCGATGTCATCCCTTACTATTGCCCGGATGTCATCCTTAAATAACAGAGCAACACCACCTCCCTTACCATCCACTCTGTCCTTCCGAATAGTTTGATACCCTCGGATATTTAACTCCCAGTCGTGACCATCCTTTAACCATGTTTCAGTAATGGCCACTAAATCATAGTCATTTACGATGATTTGTGCCACCAACTCATTTACTTTATTCCGAATACTACGAGCATTCAGGTAAAGTACACTTATGTTGGTTTTTTTACCTCTGTTTTGAATCTTAACATCTCCAGTTTTATTCCTTTTGTTATTACTGGGCCTATTCACTGTGCTCCCCTCAGTCACTGTACCTTGTACTGTCGCCCTTATGGATTTCTGGCTATGTCTTCTCTGCCTTGCACTTTTCCCCTTACTTCCTTTTGTTTCTGTCCCTGTTTTACTACCTTCCAACTTCTAGCATTGGTTCCCATCCCCCTGCCACATTAGTTTAAACCCTCCCCAACAGCTCTAGAAAGCACCCCCCCTAGGACATCGGTTCCAGTCCTGCCCAAGTGCAGACCGTCCGGTTTGTACTGGTCCCACCTCCCCCAGAACCGATCCCAATGCCCCAGGAATTTGAATCCCTCCCTCTTGCACCATCTCTCGAGCCACGCATTCATCCTATCTATCCTGACATTCCTACTCTGACTAGCTCGTGGCACTGGTAGCAATCCTGAGATTACTACCTTTGAGGTCCTACTTTTTAGTTTAACTCCTAACTCCCTGAATTCCGCTTGTAGGACCTCATCCCGTTTTTTACCTATATCGTTGGTGCCTATGTGCACCACGACAGCTGGCTGTTCACCCTCCCCCCCCCAGAATGTCCTGCAGCCGCTCCGAGACATCCTTGACCCTTGCACCAGGGAGGCAACATATCATCCTGGAGTCTCGATTGCGTCCACAGAACCGCCTGTCTATTCCCCTTACGATCGAGTCCCCTATCACTATAGCCCTGCCATTTTTCTTCCTGCCCTGCTGTGCAGCAGAGCCAGCCACGGTGCCATGAACCTGGCTGCTGCTGCCTTCCCCTGGTGAGCCATCTCCCTCAACAGTATCCAAAGCGGTATATCTGTTTTGCAGGGAGATGACCGCAGGGGACACCTGCACTGCCTTCCTTCTCTTTCTTTTGGTCACCCATTTTCTATCTCCCTCAGTAACCTTCACCTGCGGTGTGACCAACTCGCTAAATGTGCTATCCACGACCTCCTCAGCATCGCGGATGCTCCAAAGTGAGTCCATCCGCAGCTCTAGAGCCGTCAAGCGGTCTAACAAGAGCTGCAACTGAACACACTTCTTGCACGTGAAGGAGCCAGGGACAGTGGACGTGTCCCTGAGCTCCCACATCGCACACGAGGAGCATGCCACGGGTCTGGGATCTCCTGCCATGTCTTAAACCCTTGGTAAACTTAAACAACTAGAATTTCAAAATAAAAATAAATAAATTAGACAATGAAAAGAAAAAGAGAGACTACTTACCAGTCACTTACCAGGGTTAAAAAGCACCTCCTCACACTCTGCACCAAATTACCTCACTGCACCAAATTACCAAGTTTAAATCTCTCACTCTGTATGAGTCTCACTCCGGATGTGCTCTGGAAAAGTGCTCGCTGACTTATGTCTGACTTGTACCTACAGGGCTTTCTGTGAGTTATGTAGCACCATCTCGAACTCGCTATACGTGTTGGTGTGCAACATATTGCCATGTTCACATGGCATTATCCTCTTCTCCCCTATTCTCTAGTTTATCTGGTTGTTGTTCATTGCTATTGTATGGTCAGAGACACCAAATTTAAAGATTAAGCTGAACCAATTGTGTTGGCATTCTCCTGTATTTTTCTGTGCTCATGTGTGCAGAAGCACCTATACTGTACTGGACAGGTTTTGAGGGTTAATTACTTTATTTGTAAAAATGGAACCACAAAAGCAAAATACTGCAGATACCGAAAATCTGAAACCAAAGCAAAAGCATGCTGGAAATATCCAACAGGTCTGGGAGCATCTGTGGAGAGAGAAACAGTGTTAACATTCCAGACCATGAGCTTTCATCAAAATCAGAACATCAGTCTGATAAAAGGGTTCATTACATTATTATAATTATTAACATGTTGTGCTTCTATCAGATCGTGATCATATTTGATCAATGTGCTTCCAACACAAGCACTATAGCCTCAGTCACCTGCACCTGTCAATGCAGAATAATAGGATAAATCCGTGTACCAGTGAATGGTAGAGCTAAGGGAATGACAAAACTGCAAGAATTTTTAAAAAGTTCCACTTTTATTTCTAACATACAATAAGTAGAAGTTGAAAATGCGCACAGTGGGGAATTGTCACCATCTGAATGTCAGTAATCAGCATTGCAGTGGGAGGATGGTGGTGTAGTGATACTGTCATTGGGCTCCAAACCCAGCAGCCTTGGCTAATTTTCTGAGTCATGGGTTCAGATCCCACCCCAGAAGCTGGTGGAATTTGAATCTTGAACTGAAATTCTCAGTAATGTTGACCAAAAAACTATCATCAATTGTCATAAAAGCCTGTCTTTGTTCATTAATGTCCTTTTGGAAAGGAAATCTGCCGTTCTTACCTAGTCTTGCCTATGTGCAGACCCACAATAATGCAGCTGACTTTGAAATGGCCTAGTGAGCCATTCAGTTCAAGCGCAATTAGGGATGGGCAACAAACGCTGATCTTGCCAGCAAAGCTGACACCACATTAAAGAATACAGTTTAAAAACATGGTGAGCATACCCATTGGTATGACAGCTGATGAAAAACAGATAAATGTCTCCTTTTTTATTTCAAATCACACATGGACATTTCATGAAGAGAGTGAGAATAAGTTGCTTACAACTGCAATGTCATAATTCTCACGTATTCTCCTGAAGCTCTCACCTATCTCCTGTCGCTGAAGAAATCCTCCCAAAGATCCAATGGGATTTTACAGCCCATCAGGGTGGGGGCGGGGCCATAAAATGTGGCAAGCTGATGTGTCCAGTGACGTCAGCGTGAGTGGAAAAACAGCACCGGCAGGAGGAGCCGCAAAATCCGGCCCATGGTGTGGCTTGAGGCCTTCCGAAAAACCTCTGACGTGGTTCTTGTTGAAAGACAAATCAAAACAAAATGTCGAGAACAACATCAGGTACTCTTCATTGCGGTCATCAACCCTGACCAAAGTATCTGACTCAGCAAATTGTGAACTCTGTGGATTGTGCTCCGGAAGATTTGGCTGTCCAAAAACTTCATCATAATCCTGCAAATGTATTATACTGACATGACGTCTATATCAAGTGTGGGAGATCTGAAACTGGAACCTTCAAAGTCCAGATAGGGTCAAGAAATTGACTGCGTGAGCTCCTGTACAATTTACAATCTACCTGATGGTGACTATTCAAAGATCAACTGCCCTCTAGTGTCAATACCAAATACCGTTTAGACGAAAAACTCTTTAACCTCTGTGTTGAAACTAAACTCACCTTCATAGGTATTCATGACCTACAGTTTGCAGTTGATTTTAGTCCCAGTGTCGATGCTGCACCAAATTTTCAAGCCACTTTCAAACTTTCCATTTTGGCAAATAAACTCACCCAACCCTTGAATGTTGCCAAAACAAAATCCATATATCAATCGCAGCGGGTCAGTCAAATATTCCACCTCCCATATATATTGATGGATAAACTCTGGAACATGCTGATTAATTCCCACATTTTGGCAACCACCTCTCTCAGAATGCCATCGTGGACAAAGAGAACTAACAGCAGATTACCTGCATCAGTTCACCCATCTACAAACTAAAAGGGATAGATTTCGAACAGGTCTCGCAACTTAAACCTGGGCATCCATGAGGCGTCATGGGCCATCAGAAGCAGCACATTTGTATCCAACCACTATATGTAACCTCCTTGTCCAGCAGAGCCCTCACTCTACCCTCGCCACCAAGCTAGGTAGATGATTCATCTCAGTCTCCTTCTGAGATCTCCAGCATCGTACAGTCGATGTCTGTTCTCAACCAATTCAATTCACTTTGCATGATTTCAAGAAATGGATGAAGGTGCTGGATACTGAAACTGTTATGGGTCCTGACAGCATTCTGGCAGAATTAATGAAGACTTACGCTTAAAAATTAGCTGTTCCCCAAGCTAAGCTGTCCCAGTACAGCTACAACCCTGGCATCTCCTTTGAAGATTGCTCAGGTATGTTTTGTCTACAAAAAGCAGGATAAATCTAATATGGCCAAATACCATCTCATCAGTCTACTCTTCACCCTCAACAAAATGATGGAAGGGGTCATTGATAGTGGTATCAAGTGGCACATACACAACGATAAGTTTCTCACTGACTCTCAGTTTGGGTTCTGCTCAGGCTATCCAGCACCTGATCTCATTACAGTCTTGCTCCAAACATTGACAAAAGATTTGAATTCCGGGGGTGAGGTGAGAGTGAATGACCTTGACATCAAGACAGCATTTGACCGAGTGTGGCATCAAAGAGCCCGAGCAAAACTGAAGTCAGTGGGAATCATGGGAAGAACACTCCGCTGGTTGGAGTCATATCTAGCACAAAGGAAGATGGTTGTGGTTGGTGGAGGTCAATCATTTCAGTCCTAGGACATGGTTGCAGGAGTTTCTCACAGTAGTATCCTAGGACCAACCATCTTCAGCTGCTTCATCAATGACTTTTACTCCATCCCAAGGTCAGAAATGGGGATATTCGCTGACGATTTCATAATGTGAGGTAGTTTGAGTCCAAATGCAGCAAGAACTGGACAATATTCATGCTTGGCCTGATACAAGGAAAATAATATTTATGCCACACAAGTGTTAGGTAATGGCTATGTCCAAAAAGAGAGAATCTCCATCCGCCCTTGACATTTAGTGCATTATCATCACTATCAACTTCCTATACACTACTGAATTGGACTAGCCATATAAATGTTGTGGCTACAAGAGCAGGCCAGTGCTTGTGAATTTTGTGGTGGGAACTCACCTCTTGAATCTTCAAAGCCTGTCCATCATCAGCAAGAATCAAGACAGGAGTGTATGAAATACTCTCCACTTACCTAGATGAGTACAGTTCCAACAACATCAAGAAGCTCGACACCATCCAGGACAACGCAGCTTGTTTGATTGGCATTCACCACCATGGATATTCAACAGATATATACAAGATGCACTGCAGCAGCTCACCAAGACTCCTTCAACAGCACTTTCCAAACCTGTGACCACCGCCATTTACAAGTTCCCTCCAAGCTGCACACCATTCTGAGTTGGAACCATATCGCCGTTTCTTTATTGTCGCTGATCAAAATCCTGGAACTCCTTCCTTAACAGCACTGTGGGCGTACATACATGGCAGTGACTGCAACATTTCAGAAGGGAGTTCACCACCACTTTCTCGTGGGTAATTACAAATGAGCAAGAAACACTGGCATGTGACAATGGGTATTTGACAACAAAGACCTCCAAGAACCAACAAAAATCTTAATGTACAGAGAAGTTGGCTTACGTGTTCTCCTGTACTGCAGTGAGTACTGGACTGTGTATTAGTAACACATATGAGTGCTAGAGAAATTCTGTCAGCAATGCCTCAGCCACATTCTCCAATTGCAATGGGAGGACCATCCAACAAATGCTCATACCCTTCAGGTCGATAAGTATTCAGGCAAAACGCCTGTAAAATAAACTAAGTGGACTGGACACTGTGTCTGAATGCTGGAATCCATCTCCCCCACCACATCCAGTTTTCTCAACTTTAATATCACCAATGTTTCATGGGAGGACATAGAAAATTTTAATGACGCACTGAAGGTCTCCTTGAAGCTTGTTTACATTTACACTAATGGCTAGGAGGAGGTTGCGACTAATCATTCTGAATGGTAACAACATGTCTATCCAGCTGTGCAATGCTTGGAGTCTTAATGCCTTAATGATGAGGCAAAGCAGCAACCGAAAAAAGGAATGAAGAGGAAGCATGTCCTGCACTCAGAGTCTCTATCCTGTGGGATGTCCTGTCCCATGTTCCCCAAGGCCTACGGGTTGAAAACCAGCCAACTAGTTGACACAGGGCAGAAATGTGAGACCCTGAATAGACGTCATCCTTAAATCGAAGGACAGCCAATGACATTTGTTTTCATCCCTTTGTGATAATTACATTTTGGCCACCTATCATTATTTCAGAAAAGAAGTGGATAATGTTAGGGGTATACCACAGCAACTTACATTCCTAGAGTACCTTTAATGTAATGATATATCCCATGGTGCTACCACGTGATCATTATTAAATGAAGTAAGACGCTGAGCCAGAAAAGGAGGTATTACTTCAGGTGACTAAAGGCTTAATCTATGAGGCATGTTTTACAAAGCATCTTGAAGGAGGAAAGAAAGGCAGATAGGTGGAGAGATTTAGGGATGGATTTCCAGAGCTTGGGGCTAAGGCAACTGAATGGACAGCCATCACTGGTGGAGCAATTATAATTGGAAGTGCACAAGAGGCTAGAATTTGAATTTAAAATAAATGTAATCATTAGTAGATGAGAAATAATACATATGGGCCTGAATTCTCCGGCCGTTGGGATTCTGGACATCTTTGGGTTGTGGGGGTGAGACTCCACGCAGACACAGGGAGAATGTGCAAACTCCACATGGGCAGTGACCTGGTGCCAGGATTGAACCTGGGTCCTCTGTGCCGTGAAGCAGCAGGGCTAACCACTATGCTGCCTCTTGTCCTTGCTTTAAGAACATGTTTTCTCACAGAGATAAATATCACAATATTTAATGAATGTAGTTTCTCATTTGAAGGGGGTATTGGATGAAAAAATTGAAATTTAAAAGACAATATTAGCAATGTTTGTTCAGATTTAAAATTTATTCAAGTAGGAAACATAATATAGACCAGGGCCCGCTAATTTACTCCCACCAAAGAGTCTTACCCCAATTCCCTCCCTTTCCCCAATTACTCACGAAAGCTGAATGAGAGAACTTACAATCTCAGTATGACCATGAACTGAGTTTCATATCCATACTGTAGTTGTTGCCAAGACCCACTTTCATCTTTGCAATGTCACCTTCTCCAGCCTTAACACATCATCGCCATAATCAAACCCCAAATGTCACCTCCAGACTCAATTTCTTTGACACCCGACCGCCTCATTGAACTTCCAGACAGAACCTTACAAAAAATTCAACAGAGTCTTAACTCTGCTGTCTAAAGTTTTATTTCTGATCTGGGCTCTGTTCATTCTTTGCCTACACCTTCCATCTCCCCCTGGGCATTAGAACCACAGAATGCCAACAGTGCAGAAGGAGGCCATTCAGCCCATTGAGTCTGCACCGACCCTTTGAAAGAGCACTCTATCTAGGCCCACTTCCCTGCCCCATCCCCGTAACCTCACCTAACCTGCACATCCCTGGTCACTAAGGGGCAATTTATTTTAGCATGGTTAATCCACCTAACCTGCTCAGCTTTGGACTCTGGGAGGAAACCAGAGAACCCGGAGGAAACCCACACCGACACAGGGAGAAAGAGAAAACTCTACACAGTCACCCAAGGCCGGATTTTAACCTGGGTCCCTGGTGCTGTAAGGCAGCAGTGCTAATCACTGTGCCACTATTCCGCCCAACCACCCATATTGAAATCAAATTCCTGCTCCCCTTTTGACAGATCCCTTCAGCAACCTGTGCACTGATGAAGGGTTCTGCCAGGGTCACTCAGCTCTTGACCTCATTACATCCCTGGTTCAAGCAGTGACAAAAAAGCAGAACTGTAGAGATGACGTGAGAGTGACCGCCCTTAACATCAAGGCAGCATTTGACCAAGTATGGCATCAAGGAGCCCCAGCTAAACTGGAGTCAATGGGAATCAGGGGGAACCCTCAGTTGGTTGGAGTCATATCTGGCACATTGGATGAGAGTTGTGGTCATTGGAGTTCAGCCATTTCAGTCCTGAGACATCACTGCAGGAGTTCCTCAGGATAGTGTCTTAGGCTCAATCATCTTCAGCTGCTTCATCAATGACCTCCGTTCTATCATAAAGTTAGATGTGGGGATGTTTGTTGATGATTGTACAATGTTCAGCACCATTCATGACTCCTCGGGCATGGAAGCAGTCCATGTGCGAATGCAGCAAAATATGGACAATATCCAAGCTTGGGCTCACAGGTGGCAAGTAACATTTGTGCCAGGCAATGACCATCTCCAATGAGACAGAATCAAACCTTCATGCCTTGACATTCAATGACATTACCACCATTGAATTCCACAATATCAACACTCTGGGTGTTAACATTAGCCATATAAATTCTGTGGATACAAGAACAGGTCAGTGGCTCAGAATTATGCAGCTAGTAACTCACCTCCTGACTCCCCAAAGCCTGTCCACCACTTAAAAGGCACAAGTCAGAAGTGTGATGAAATACTCCCCACTTTTCTGGATGACTGCAACTCCAACGTCACTTAAGAAGCTCAACACCATCCAGGAAAAAGCACCCCATTTGTTTGGCATTCCTTCCATGAACATTCACTCCCTCCGCCATCATGCACAGTAGTAGCAGTCTGCACCATCTACAAAATGCACTGCAGGAACTCACCAAGGCTCCTTAGTCAGCACCATAAAAACCATAAACAATTCCATCTAGTACAAGGACAGCAGATGCCCGCGAACACCACTATCTAGACGTTCTCCTCCAAGTCACTTACCATCCTGCCTTGGAAATATATTACCGTTCCTTTACTGTCACTGGGTCAAAATCTTGAAACTCCCTCCCTAATAGCATAGTGGGTGTACCTACGCTGCATGGACTGCAGTGGCTGTAAACTCACTACCACCTTCCTGCAATTAGGGATGGGCAACAGATACTGGGCTAGCCAGTGAAGCCCATATCCCATAACAAATATATATTTTAAAAATAGAATCACCCATTCACTTCTTCAATTATCTTGAAGTATTCACTTCCTCTGAATCCATGAATATCCCACAGAATGAGGCCTTTTGATGCATTGGCTCTGCAGTCTTTCCTCAAAGAACGATCCAATTGGTTGCATTCCCTGACTTTTCTCTCAGATGTCAGAATGTTTTTCTCTGAAGTATTTGTCCAATTCCCTTCAGAAAGCAACCATTGATCCTGTTCCCTCCTCAATTTACTCAATTGTTCTCTATGCGACTGTGTGTAATTTCATTTGTGATCATTTGTGATCACACATGGAACAACAACGTTGCTGTTGTTGGTGATGTTTTATTTATTCGATGGGTGCATAGACTTGAAGTGGAATCTGAAGAGAATCCTATAGTTTTCTGGTCCTCTATTATTTTCAGTAGTCCCCCATGCCCTCCCCACCCCCATCTAATCTCAATTTGGAGTTCACCCATTCCACCTAGGTTTCCCTCCTCATGCTGTTCTGTAACTAGAAGTTTAAAAGTGTGTGAGAATAGTTTGCGTTAACTGACTGTTTGATTTCTCTCCTTCTCTTCCCTTTAACTGAAAGCACTTTGCCTCTGCTCATTGCCTTTACCTCATCACCAATCCATCTACAGTCATTACTGTTTGAGAAATTGACATCAAGATGCTAAGGTGCCACATTACTGAATGCTTCCTTGATCACCATATGCTTGTGATCCAGTGAAATATTGATTCTTTCCCACATGGCTGGCTTGATATCACAAACAGGGACATGTCTGCGTCCCATCTGAACAACTTTTAATCAATCCTGGAGTAACCATGTTCTATTGCTACATTAGCTGTTACTTCACATGTACCGTACAGCATTCCTGTGGACTGTGCAATTACCCATCACACCCATAGTAGATATTCTGATCTACAAATGGCAGATTCATGAAAGGCATCTGGCTAATTTAAAACAATCAATATTTTCAGCCAAGCACATCTTTTCTGTGGATTCCAATGCTTTTGCTTTGAGGAAGAACCACAGAGTGAGCCCAATTCCGAACACAATTCGAGACCGTTCTGCTTCAGGCTGCTACACAACTGCTGCTGATGATGTTTCCCTGGCAACATGCATAAACATTAATCTATTCATGTTTGGAACCTTTATTCGTTCCAATAGACCACCAACATGGTGATCAGTCAGTCAGCAAGTGACCCGCCATGAACAAGGCAATGCTCAGGTTAAGGCTACTGAGCAATGCACGCTTTGTTTTCAGTTGCATTTGACAACATTGTGATCATAGCGTGCGAACGTACCAAAGTTATTAGCACTTTCCATGATGGGTGTATGTTTATAAGGGAGACATTAGACCTCATTGAACAGTGACGGGGTGATACTCACTGTTGGAACATTGATACAGAATGTGGTTACGTTTCAGCAGTCACCCCGGTCTCCATCATGACATTATTCAAAGGCACCGTTGGATCTACTTTTTTTATTCTTGCAAGCTAGAAAGTAGCTCACATTTTATAACTCCTCTTCGGTGATGACGCCATTGCCAGTGCATGGCCTGCTGCCCAATTGCGGTGGAGATGGCATCAGATGACTCAATCGCTCTGAGAAACTGCCTGAGCTGCAATCAGGCAAATCTCCCCTTCTCCAAACATCCAGCCTAATTTGGGCTGAGTGACAAGAGATGACGGATTTATAGCAGGGTAGACACTGCAAATCATCATAGCCCTGTCTATAATACGTGTCCTGTCACAACTGCCTGCAGAATGATAGTCTACCACAGATCTGAGCATTGGCACCAGTGCATTTGCGATGTGCGCCAATGACATCAGGCTGTAACTCTTCCAATGCAATACATCAAGTCGGAAAATCGTTCAGAATCGTTTGCTTCAAGCTTTATGATTCGAAGTGTCCCCATACCTCGTGTGCCTCATGTCTGGCCAGCTGTTAAAACGATTAGGTACAAACTGTTCTATATTTAAAGCTCCCCCCCCCCCCCACCCCATACCAATGAGACCTGTTTCCTAGTTCTGAACATTGTGCCCCCCAGCCGCCCAATATGATCAGACCTTTCTCTCAAATCACCCGGAATCCAGGCCCCCTGTGCCGTTGCAATGCATATTAAATGCGATTGAAACGTTTGCATCGAATCTTTGCCTTTTGTTTTTCTTTGAAATGATGTTTTAAAAAATGGTCATTCCCAGTCTTTCTGTGGTGGCTGTGCTTGGGTACAGCAGCAGATCCTTGCTTTAAGACCGGGCTGCGTCAGAAGCTGCGAGAGGCTTGAATTCTCCGGCCGGGAAGACGATGAGCGTCCCTGCCAAGATCCCTCCTGCAGCAACACCTGGAAAACTTTGGAGCACCGCCGTCACTCGGGGTCACTTTTGAGGGCAGCAGCCAGCGCCGCGGACTGAGGGATCACTCATTCGCCCACCTCTGGGAGACAAGAGAGGGAGGGGTGAGAGGTTTGGGGAAGGGACCCCACATCTGGTGCTGGACGGATGCAGGTTGTCTGTCCCCACTGTGTGTGTGTGTGTGTGTGTGTTGGGCAGTAAGACTCCGTTTCAGAGCCGAGGTTTTAACCTCTCTCTCTCTCTCTCTGTTTTCCAAATGATCCTAGCTCTTTGTCTTTTAAGGGGAGTTACAAGTCACTGTCATCGCGGAACTCGTTTTCAACCCCCAGCGTCTTGGGATGTTTAATCAGGTTCCGTCTGCAAAAAAAAAAGTGTCACCTAGATCTAGAACACCTTGAGCTGCAAGCAACCAACTCCTCAGGCATCATCATCCCTCTCTCTCTCTCGCCAATGATTACTTCCTATCCATCGCCAAGGAATTTGAATAAATGTGAATAAAGCAGCCTCGGGGAATCATTGACAGGTATTGCTATCTTTCGTTTAAGTATAAAAACCGAGAGACAAGGCAGCGTTGGGAACACAGGAGGCGCCGGCCCGGATCTGACTGGAATACCGAAGAAGCGAGTGCCAGTCCCAGGCGAAAGGGGGAATTCTGTTGGCGATGGTTCGCGGGCACTGGGCAGGGATGCTCAGCAGCGTTCTTCCAGGGGGAGAATGTTAGGGATTACTCGAGGAGGAAGGCCCTCACTGGAGGCGAGAATTGGTTGGTGAACCCGAATTCAGTGCACTCCCCCCCCCTTTACCCCCCCCCCCCACCACCCCCTCACTCCCTTCTCACTCAGCCAACTCCTCACCCACTCATCCCCTTTCCCCCACCCTCTCCCCTCACCCCCTACCCCTCACTCAGCCACCCACTCACCCCCTTCCCCTCACCCGCTACCCTCACATACCCACCCCCTCACCCACTCACCCCCTTGCCCCCACCCTCTCCCCTCACCCATACCCCCTTCCCCCACCCATTCACACCCCCCACCCACCCACTCACTCACCCCCTCACACCCCCCCCTCCCCACCCCTACTCCCCATGGCTCCACCAAGCACTCGTAAGGATGCCAACACTTGGCCAAGTGTGCCCTCAACTTTCTGGGCAATCATCATCCTGGCGAGTCTCCTCATCGCATACTGCAGTGAGTAACAGTTCTCTCTGTGCTTTTGTTTTAAAGATTGGTTGCGACGCCCGATTAGTGGACAGATGGTTTCTTGTTAAGTATTAATGATAGTACAAAACCCGAGTTTGCTGCCTGTTCTTGGAGGAGTTCTCCACCACAAGCACAAATACCGATATTGCTTGGATTGCAAAATGTGCGCAAGTTGGGTGTTGTTGACCTGTCCCCTGATGGGGAGGAAATCGCCTCTGAGCTGAGAGGTGGCGGTGGTGAACGCTGATGTGAAGCTGGTGTGAGAATATGCACGGTTTTCACCCAATTCCAGAACATCCTCAAATCTGAGTTTACTCAAAATCTCCCGTACTTGGTGGAAATGAATTAACTTTATTTATTGCACCAGGTCATCAGAGCTAATTTGTTAACATTTCGACCGGCCATATCTTCCACCGCGTTCTGGGCTTTAGCAACGCATGAGTACAAATTCACCAAGTATGTTCTATCATAGCCGGGAAAGTTAACCTGACGTGGATGGCGAATGATTCGTTCGTGTCCAAGTTTTAATTGTAATAAACACGGCCACACGGCGAGGTTACCAGATCGAGCAGATCACAGCAATCTGCCGACTCTGCCAGATGGAGAAGCCAGACGATAGTGGGACAGGGACTCCGAGCAGAATCCTGTCTAAAACCTCTAGTTTTACCCTTTCTAAACGTGTTTTCTTAGGCGACGGATAGTTTGGTTTAAGAATCTAGGTGACCCGGCATTGTTAACACGATTACAAACATCTGCTTGAGATAAGCGGAACTTTTCACAGCCATCCATACTGACAGTATTCAATGATTAACCCATGTTTGTGGGATTATAGCTGCCCTGTTTGTTTTTGTGAAGTCAGAGCAAGACGAACAGTGAATATCTGGGATTTTTTTCCTGAACCTAGGCCAGCGTTTGGTTCCAATCCCATTCATTCCAACTGTGCGAGGATTTCATTTCCTCCAGTGTTCATTCACCCCAATGAGATTGGAAACATCTTTCAACCCTCATTCCACCGAGTCCCTCTGACTGCACTCCTTCACATTTTATGCGGACACGTTGCTCCTTTTCATCACGCAGTGCGGGCATCCTCTGCTTCGGGGAATACAAGTAGGCGTTTAACATTTAAAGGAAACCTTTACACTCGTCCTTCCGTAAACCCCATTTGTGTGTGTCTGTGCGTGTGTATGTGTCTTTGTGTGTTTGTATATGCGTCTGTGTGTGTGCGCCTGTGTGTATCTGTGTATGCATGTGTGTCTGTGTGTATATGCCTGTGTGTATGTATCTGTGTATGTCTGTGCACATGTGTCCATGTCAGTATCTATGTGTGTGTATATTTATGTTCATTTGCGTATGTGTCTGTGTGTCCACGTGTGTGTATTTATGTGTCTGTACTTATGTGTCTGCGTCAATGTGTGTCTGTCTCTGTGTGTATGTGTATGCGTTTTTGTGTAAGTGCCTGTGTGTGCCTGTCTGTGTGTATCTATATGTCTGTGCGTGTGTCTGTCAGTATCTATGTGTGTCAGTGTATGTTTGTTTCTTTGTGTATGTGTGTCTGTGTGTTTCTGTGTGACTGTGTGTATGTCTATGTGCCTGTGTCTATGTGTGTGTCTGTGCCTATGTGTCTTTGTGTGCTTCTGTGTTTATGTCCCTGTGTGTCTATGCCAATGTGTGTGTCCATGTGCCTGTGTGTGTCTATGTCTGTGTGTGTGTGACTCTGTCGAAATCTGTGTGTATGTATCTGTATGTGTGACTGTGTCTGTGTGTGTCTGCGTCTGTGTATCTATGTGTCAGTGACTATGTGTCTCCGTGTGTGTATATCAAATACGGGCCACAGATCTGTGCAGGGATGACAAAACCACAGATGAGGAAATTATACAATCTCCTTCATAGGGCTGAGAATAAAGATCTCCCAGTATTTAGCCCAGTCCCCAGTTTAGCAACTGCTTACCCTCTCAGGAAAGGTGTTGTACCTGCACACACCAAATACCAGCTCTGACCTACGTTCACAGTTGCGGACATCTAATTTTCGTGAAACATGCCTCCTGTCACCGGCAGGTTTTGCGTATATTTGTAGTTAACTTTTTGTTTCGGTCAGTGAACTCGAAGCGTGCAGGCTCCACTTAACATTGAACTGCATATTGAGATGCGGGAGTAATGCAAATCGCATGAACAGGAGACAGGAGACCCTCTGAGTGTTGCGCTAGTGTTGATAAACCGGGGCTAAAATCTTGGTTTTCAATGCCTGATTCACGGGAGAGAGAAAGGAGAGAGAGAGAGAGAGCGACCATACAGTTTGATGAGGGAACTTAACTCGCGTAGCACGGGGGGAAACGGTTAACATTGTTGTCCAAGATTTACTATCGCTGTTTACATGTGGAGGGTACATCTCGGCTCTGACTACAATGGGGAGAAACGGGATTATTTCACTGTGCAGTACAGGGTATAAAACGGCGTCTGTTCATCCTTTTACAACACACAGAAATCGTCCCTGAAATACTAATAGGCAATGTACAAGCTTCACTTCCTTTGATATGAATAGTAATTTAATCAGAGGCAATAAGGAACAATTGCTGCATCTATCAGCCGACCACAGGGACATCTCCCAGTCTCCAGTCTGCCTCCTTCGATTAAATGTCACCGGCGTTTATTTTCATATCTGCGATTCTCAGTCAATATTTAAATTCCGTTAATTCCATTAGGAGCGCAGCGGGCTGCGTATAAATAACACACACACACACACAAAAATAAATTAACATCTTCCTTAATGACGCGTTGAAACACCGGATGGGTGCCTGTGCAGACTCTCTTAAAAAACAAACAGAAGGGCACAGTTGCCAGGCAAGAGCGACTGTGCGATGAGTGTTGCCCCACATTCAAACGCGGCGACTCACCACCAGGCGCCCCCGACCGAAGCAAGGAGAAAGGGGACGGCTTGCTTAACTGGAAAGTCATTTGAAGCGTGTGAAAGGCACCGGCAGTCGGGTTTGGAATAGAGTGTGGGGGGGGGGGGGGGGGGGCTGGAGGTTGGAATAGGCTATCTCGCAAGAGATGACGGGGATGGAAGCCAAAAGTTAAATATCGCTTTCTCCACCCAGTTACGCAGCCAGCGTTCAAAAGCAAAATCTGGAGCAGCCTTCTTCATTCATCGCCGCTAGCATCCATTTCCCAGTCTTTTTTTGTTGTTGTTGGGTGCACCCCACGCCGGTGTTGTTGCTTTATTGCGCTTCCAAGAATCCAGCCAGGTATCTCCTCGGGAAACGAAGGAGGCCGCTGGTGCCTTCCGCAGGCTGCATTGAAAAATGCACCTTTCCCGGTTGCTATAGGGACACAATGCGGGTTTAAATGGCAGCATTCAAGTGGCTGAGTACAGGCCGCTCTTTAAAAGAGCCGAGGTGGTATCTGTGTGAAATAACAATAGGGAGAGTGAAGAGAGCTTCCATCCCCAAAAGGCGATAGCGCCTTGTCCAGATTGACTAAGGATCGGATGTCTGATGTATTAACAATCACAGTGAAAATGCCCATTTGTTTGCTAAAACTAAACATACAAATTACAACGAGGAATAGGAAGGGAACAAGCGATGGGTTTAATCAGTTTTGTTCATTTTATTTAGCTACATTCACGTGTCCATTAAAGATATGGATTTCCTTTGACAATTGCGAATTATTAGTACATTTGCACTGAAGTGGGTCAGCACATTATGTTGTACGGGTGTGTAGAACTTTTTCCGCTTCTAGTTTCGCAATAACGTAATGTGCATGTATGCACAACTTTTTCCAGTTAAAACCTCTCCTTTGATTTTATAGCTCTGAAATAGCAACACCTTTTGCGCTTTAAAACAATCCAATTTTCTATCAGTTACATGGCAGTACGACTAATGATTATTTGAAAAAACCTTTGACATCTAAATATATCCAACAAAACAAAAAGTAATTATATTAAAAACTGGAACATGGCGACTTGGATTTCTGTGTGCACTGTTCAAGGTTCAATCCCAGAATTTATGACACCAGCAAATTGTTTATTCCCAATGTAATTAGTTTAATCTGATTTAACAACAAACATACAGTGTGTTCACATGCAATGGCCGTGTTTTCTGCCTCAGCGCACCCTTACTGTATTAACCACCCACGTAACCAGCTGGTCGACGGAAGGAACTGTTTTCCAGTCATACCTTTAGACCATATCACCATGTTGATATGTTACTGATGCGGTGTTTCAGAAGGCATACATGTGCTTATTCCCCAATGCATGTCTGTTTCTGTCAATTAACATCATGGTGGCGCATAGCAAGCCTTTTGGAATACCTCTTCCTGACATTGATGGATGTAACACTTAACAGGCTGTATGCATTCATCTGGAATAACTGCTACTCCCAATTGTCAACTTTGCAATTTTACTTTGAACATTTTGCCAAATACAGTCGGAATAAATTGCCATCTCATGAAGATATTATCCTGGAGAAATTAAGACTTCACTTTAATCTGCATGGCAATATGGCTGGAAATGTCTCAATTCCAGGGTTGTCCCACTGCTGAGGCTTAAACACCGGTCGCGGGCCCGTGTTGGCGGCAATTTTAGTGCCGCCCGGACCGTCGACTAATGGAGGTGGGCGTTGCTGGAAGATGAGGGCATCTCCGTGTCCAGTCGCACCCGAAGGTCTTTTACTCACTGTGCCGCAGGCCGGTAGGCCTCTGGCGGCAGGGCCGGGAGGGCAGCGGATGCTCCCTCAGGGCCGTGGAGTGGGCCCATTCCCACCGACTAACGGCACTCGGCCACCCGACGGCAAAGGGGCTGGCTCAACTGCGCTAAAATGCTAGTGGCGGGAAGGAAAGCCATCTCGTACTCTTCTCAGCAAATAGGAGAGACGGTAACACACGATAGTTTGCGATTGTTGCCATTCTTGGTGATAAAGACTGGAGCCAAACTATCTGGATGAGGCCTTTGATTTCAAACATTTATTTTATCCATACATTTGTTAGAATACCACAATTAAACGGGCACAGTAAGATGTCTTACAACACCAGGTTAAAGTCCAACAGGTTTATTTAGAATTGCGAGTTTATGGAGCATAGCTCCTTCATCAGGTGAGTGAGTTCACCCAATGAAGGAGCTGCTGCGCTCGGAAAGCTGGTGATTCCAAATTAACCTGTTGGACTTTAACCTAATGTTGTCAGACTTCTTACTGTGCCCACCCCAATGCCGGCATCTCCACATAATTAAACGGGATAAGAATATAAGAACTATGAGCAGGAGTAGGCCATCTGGCCCCTCGAGCCTGCTCCGCCATTCAATGAGATCATGGTTGATCTTTTGTGGACTCAGCTCCACTTTCCGGCCGGAACACCATAACCCTTAATCCCTTTATTCTTCAAAAAACTATCTATCTTTACCTTAAAAACATTAATGAAGGAGCCTCAGCTGCTTCACTGGGCAAGGAATTCCATAGATTCACAACCCTTTGGGTGAAGAAGTTCCTCCTAAACTCAGTCCTAAATCTACTTCCCCTTATTTTGAGGCTATGTCCCCTAGTTCTGCTTTCACCCGCCAGTGGAAACAACCTGCCCGCATCTATCCTATCTATTCTCTTCATAATTTTAAATGTTTCTATAAGATCCCCCCTCATCCTTTGCATCGACAAAAAAAAATAATTAAAGAAGGTTTATACACAGTAAGGATGTTGGAGTTAGAAAATTAAATATTACAATTTTGCATGCCCACATTTAAAATCCCCATGATTGGTTTGGTATCACTGAACGCAAAGAGTTGGCTGTAATTCAGCTGGTGACACTTTTGTCTCAGTGGTTTGTGGGTTTGAGTCACGCTCCGGAACTTGGGAACATGAGCATCAAGGGCTGACACTGGGGGAGTGCTGCACTGTCTGAGGTGTGGCCCTTCCGGTGAAACATGAAACTGAGGCCCTGTAATCCCTTTCAAGTTGATTTAAAATGTTCAAAATCACTATTCTGAAGCTGAGCAAGGAGTTGTATCCAATGTCCCCTGGCCAGTATTGATCCCTCAATTAACATATTGGGGGGGGGGGGGGGGTGCAGAATATCTAGACAGTATCATCTTGTTGGTAATTGGAGATGGTTGTTTGCAGATTGGCTGCCACACTTCCCAACTCATTGGCTGTAAAGTGTTGTGGGCCATGTGGTGGACATGAACGGTGCTATATAGTCTTTTCCTTTCTGCTTTACACAGTTTCAACAAAATATACACCTTTCACCTCAGAATAATAAAATGTCCAATTTTTAATTTAGAGTGTCCAGTTTTATATCGGGCCTAAAATTTGGGTTGCTCTCCATTTTAACGCAAGATATAACCCAGTGAGAGAAGAGCTCAGTTATTTGAAGTTACCTTTACCTCCTCATGACCAAATTAAGCATTGCGTTGACAGATAATTGAAGCTGTCTTTTCCCAATCCTTGCTACTCAGGAATGGTAAATTGCTTAGGTCGAACACATACATCTTGGGAAAATAAAATACAAAAACACAGTCTTAATGATTAATAATACATAGTAGGCTATTCATAATACAACAGATATAGTGAACATAAATCCGAGGAGTTCGAAAACGCTTCTTTACAGTGGTTCCTGGTACATGTTCTATTAAGTACCCTTTAATCCAACTAAGTAACCTAAAATCCAACTTTTGTTAAAATCCAACTTTTGTAAGTGTTTTATCATTATTTTCAGCTCAAGCAGCATTTCTGAAGTAATTGATGTTAACAGTGCAGGTGCACTTCACAATGTTTTCACAGAGTGTGAACTCATTTACCTGCACATTCTTCAATGTTCTTACAGAGCTATTCAAGCTGATAGCCTTTTTCTTCTTTTTATCCTGTGCTTTTACATGTCATTAATTTTATTTAATTTGCCTTTGGTCGAGCATGCATAAAAGGACAACTGAAAGTGATTAGTTGTGTTACATCTGTCTGAGAAGTTGGCTTGCCACAATGTGTAATATCCAGATATATTCAACAATACTATTTGTATTGTACAGAATTGGTCAGTGGTAATAACAATAATAAATTGTTAGTTTTATTGGTGGATGGTGATATTGCTGTTGGATGGTACTTTATTTATGTGCAGTTCTGATTAATAGCTTAACTACTTCCCAAATCACAGACATTTCCAATTCTCCTCTTTGGGTAAATAACCACAATTGTAGTAATTATTATCCCCAAAACTAGTCATCTGGGAAAAAAGCAACTGCCATGAATTATTAATCTGTATAAAAAGATATTAATATGTTCAAGAACAAGATGATGGAAAAATTCAGCTGGTCTGGCAGCATCTGTAAGGAGAGAGAAGCGGAATTAATGTTTCGTGTCCTTTTAGCTCTTTATTAAAACTGGAGAAAGGAGAATATGTTAGATTTTAAAGTGTAGCTGTGAGACATTGCAATAAATTGCAGCAACTTTAAGAGCAAAAGACAGATGGCCTGGTTGGGGGAGGGGGTTTGCACTGAGGCAATATACGTATTAGGATATTTTAAAAAGGGGTTTAAGATGGAGGAGAAAGGTCACAATCTAAAGCTTCCTAATCAGCCTTGAGTCCCGAGGGCTGCAATGTGCCCGACCAGAAGATGAGATGCTACTCCTCCTGCTTGCACCCAGCTTCGCTGAAGCATTGCAGTTGGACAAGGATAGACGTGCGGGCATGAGAGCGAGGTGCTGAGTTAAAATGGCAAGCAACAGGAAGGTTGGGGTCATGCTTTCAGACTGAGCAAAGGTGTTCCACAAAGTGGTCACTGCATCTGCGTTTAGCCCTCCTCAATGTAGAAGAGTCCGCATTGGGAGCAGCAAATACAATAAATCAAATTGAAGGAAGTGCAAGTGAAACATATTAATATGTCATTTGTGCTTATAACACTAGCCTGTATAGTGTTGGAAATTGGTGACTAAGCATTTAGTATTAATTAAGCAGACTTAATTTGAAGTAACCAGCCCAAATCATTTTATTGTCACCTTTAAGTGCAAAAAAAATTAAAGCTTAAAATGTTTGTTACATTGAAATAATCTAAGAAATTTACGATGTAGTCCTTTTCACACTATGCATTCCTGATGAAAAGCAAATAAATCCGTGGGATCTGTGACCACTGCGGAATATTTTTAAGTTGTACTATCAAGTCACTGGGGAATTTAATCACTTTGGTATCTTTTAGTCTGGATTCTTGGCATAAGCATGAAATGTTTTTTCCAGAGGTTATATTCGGAGTGATAAACAGATCATTGATAACGCACATGCGTTATGATTAAACTTTTGCCCTACCAGGTAAAGAAACATTTTACTCTGATTTTCTGAACTTCTCTTGCCCTATCTTGCATGTGTTGATGATATGAGTGTAACTGGTATGTTCATGTTCACTTTTTTTCTCATGTGTTGAACTTTTGGGTTAGTCCAATAGTTGTTCGATAGAGCTGTCAAAGCTTTTCACCTTGCACCTCATCAGGATAGATTTGCAAGAAAAAAAGTGTAAAGGTAACAACTATTTATCCTACTTGAGAAGAGTGTGCTGATTGGTTAGAAAGTGATCTTTTTTGTTTCAATTCAAGCCAAGCAGGTTGACTCTGATTGGTCAAGGCATTGCAATGGGGAATGAATCAGGGAATGGCTAACTTCCATGTTTTTGTTTCATTGAAAAGGACACAATGCATGGAAGGAGGTTAACCACACATTCAACTTTGACAAAGAGTCATTCAGACTCTCTCTGCACAGGTGCTTAGAGAGAGAGAGAGAGTCTGAATGACTCTTTGTCAAAGTTGAATGTGTGGTTATCCTCCTTCCATGCATTGTGTCCTTTTCAATGAAACAAAAACATGGAAGTTAGCCATTCCCTGATTCATTCCCAATGGCAATGCCATGATCAATCAGAGTCAACCTGCTTGGCTTGAATTTAAATAAAGCTTGGCAGTTAACTGTTCCCTGGTAAATTCTTTGTACTATCACCCCTACCAGTCAAAGTCCATTTGCCAACCAATCAGTACTCTCTTCTCATGCAGTATAAATTGTTGTTCACTTCGCAATTGGTATTCTTGTGAAACGGTCCTTATAAAGTCCTTCAAATTCCTAGGAGTCTGTCCTGGTCCACCCACGTCGATGCTACCACCAAGAAAGCACAACAGCGCCTACACTTCCTCAGGAAACTAAGGAAATTTGGCATGTCCACACATATTCTTACCAACCTTTACAGATGCACCATAGAAAGCATCCTATCTGGCTGCATCTCAGCCTGGTATGGCAACTGCTTGTTCCAAGACCGCAAGAAACTTCAGAGAGTCGTGAACACTGCCCAGGTCCATCACACAAACCTGCCTCCCATCCACTGACTCTATCTACACCTCTCGCTGACTGGGGAAAGTGGGCAGCATAATCAAAGACCCCTCCCACCTGGCCTACTCACTCTTTCAACTTCTTCCATTGGGCAAGAGATACAAAAGTCTGAGAACACACACAAACAGATTCAAAAACAGCTTCTTCCCCGCTGTTACCAGACTCCTAAACAACCCTCTTATGGACTGACCTGATTAATACTACACTCATGTATGCTTCACCCAATGCCGATGTCTATGTATTTACATTGTAGACCTTGTGTTACCCTTTTAGGTATTTTATTTTTATTTTCTTTTGTTTTCTTGTACCAAAAGATCTGTTTGTGGGGCTCACAGAAAAATACATTGCACTGTACCTTGGTACACATAACAATAAACAAATTCATCCATCCATGAGTGCCAGACAAAATGTTTCAACAGCATGTCTCTTTTTTGAGAAATTCTCAAGCTTTTGCACATGGGAAATGAAGACAAATTACAATCTGTGAGGTGGATGTTCCTTTAAGAAATGGGTATTTATAAAATAGCTGCAGGGATGTCAGTGTGTGGGTGGAGCTATGCTGTCTGTCTTTTACTTTCGTTTTGAGCTGGCAGCTGCAGTGTGTTTGGTTTCATTTTCGGAGGTGGAGAGCTGCCTTCAAAGCAAGCAGCTGTACAATGATCTTTCTCTCTACAAGCTAAAGAATGTCTCCAGATCATTGATGATTTCAAAGTAATACCTGTTTCTGTAGAGCATTTAAACCTGCTGTCTTTATTTAAAAAAAGATTTAACTTATGAATGCTGTTTGGAAAGTTATTAAGGGTTACCTACAGAATATTGTATTTGGGAAAGTATCAGTGTTTTTGCAGTTGATAAGATGTTTACTGTGTGTTTATAAAATGTTAACTGGATTCATAGAATAAACATTGTTTTTGTTTTATATACTTTTAGTTCTCTGTTGCGTCACACCTGTAAAGTGGGCCCTTGTGCTCCCCATAACCAATATCTATTAAAAGTTGTGGGTCAGGTGAAATCCCTGATATACTTTGGAGTTTTCTAAACCCTGGCCCATAATAAATCTTCAGGTGAAACAAGGTGAGAGAGCGTCAATAATTGGACTAAGTGATGTAGACATAATTCAAGTCTCAATTTTAAAGTTATACATTCGATAATTTTTATGTTCTATTAAAATTTCTATGGTCCATATTTTCAATGCAAGTTGCTTATCGGAACTTGACTCATTGCCGAGACAACTTTCACCAGTGGCAGCCTCAATGCCTCACCGGGCAAGAGAGTATAATTATAAGTCATAGTCCACCTAGATGACTTTCATTATTTGTGGGCACAGGAATTTATAATGAACAGAAAGCTGGCAGGAAATAGACACAGATGTGAGATTGTTAATACATTATAGACAGGTCATTTTTCATTGATTAATGTTCCCTGCACCCTCCTTAAAGAATCTAGAATGCCATATGCAGTAAGAGTAGTCAATACATAAATGTTTAATCTTAGTAAAGTTACCATTTAAAAAAAATCTGTTCAGAACTGCCAAACCTCGAACTAGAGTCAAAATTATTTCCAAATATAGGTTGCCGAGAACAAAAGTTAGCTGGTAGTTGGCTTGTTCATTACATATGGAACAGCGGTAACTACAAGTTAAATTCCAAATTCAGTGTTTGAAATGAGTATGCTAGGTGTATTAGAAACTTTGGTGGAAAATATTGCCTGAGGTAGTGCAATTGGTAATATGTAGCTTTTCATCTTTATTTTTTTCAGTGATTTAATTATATAATTGAGCATTTCCACTATTTAAAATATATGTAAACTGTGAAATTATAGATAAGTGTATTTACTCCAGGATTTCTTATGTACAGCATGTCATGTATTTATCAGCTTACATACTGTTATGGTGAAAATATGTTCATTTAAAATATTAAGATTTAAAAAAAAAAAGTGGATTAATAAAATTAATCTTATTAGTTATAAAAGGCTTAGGATAATTAACATGAGAGTTACCAATTTAGAATTAGATTGCCAGGCTCGTCTGTGATTGGGGATTACGGACAACTGCACATGCTGATGGACACTAAGGTAAAAGCTGCAGTGAGACTGTGATGTCAGGTAAATGCAATATTCATACTCAAAACTAAGTAGCTTAGGTTCAATTCCATCTGTTAACTAACATTTATACTCTGATTTATCCTGGAAATGTGATTGAATTAGCCTCCTTGATTGGACTAGCTGGGTTCAGGATATTAAAATGTTTAGAGGAATTTGTTTCCTCCGCCTGGAAGCATATATCTGTGCATGAGTTTAAAAAGGAAAAATAACTTGATAAGGTAGAAACAGAGAAACTATTCCCTCTGCCAAGAATGAATAACAAGGGGACCTCATTTTAAAATATAGCCCGGCCATTTGGGAGGGAAATCAAGGAAGCACTTTTTCATAGACACATTAGGTGAAATTTGGACAGGTCTGCTCATAAGCTTGCAAATGCTGGGACAATTGTATCTTTCAGGACTGAAATCAATAGATTTCTGTTAGATAAGCATATCAAGGGATATGAAGCTAAGGTGGTTAAATAGAGCTGATGTACAGCTCATCCACGGTATAACTGAGAGGCGTAACAGGCCCAACAGGTTTACTAAGGAGACACGCGGAGATACATGACACGTACAAAACTGACTTCTTCCTGGGTTACCCAAAATCTGGATTGTGGTGCATAGATTAATTGTGAACCAGAACACTGAAGACAAATAATAAAGACTTTATTGGAAACAAGCATAGAAAGGAGAGGGGAATCATTTGGAGCTGCTCCTGCTTTGCCAGTGTTGTTTCACTGGAAATGCAGCAGGATGTCCATTTACATGCAAATAAACATTTCCACTGTACTTGCAGCAACAGAACTCTGACTAGCAGGAGCAGCTGTGAGGAACTTATTGGCATGTTAGCAAGTAATACAATAATACCAACATTTTAGTAAATAGCGACAGACTAAAATAAGATATAGCCACGGTAATAATCAGAGATGCTATTTAATGCTTTAAATTCTGTTCTTAAATTACTCTTTCCATTCAAATACAAATTAATATATATCTTTCATAATACAACAAGTAAATGTTTCGTCTTGTGATTCAACAACAAAAGGGAAAAGAAAGACTTGCATGTACATTGCATTTTTCACGAGCATCAAATGTCTCAACACCAGTGAAGTTTTTTAAAAGGCATATAGTCATTGTTGTAATGTAGGAAGCACAGCGACCAAATCCCACACCCCAAACAGCAATGTAGTAAAAACCAGATAACCCATTAACGGGATGTTGATTGAGGGATAGACACTGGCCATAACGTCCCTGCTCTTCTTCGAAGTAATGCCATGGAATCTTTTACATCTACTCAAGCAGACAGATAAGGGGCGGGATTCTCTGAGCCTCCACGCCGAAATCGCGCTCGGCGCAGGGAATGGGGCGTAAGACTCACGATCGGGTCCGATGCCCTCCCGCGATTGTATGCGGACTGGAGAATCGCTGCCAGTCGCGCGTGCGCGGTCAACGTGGCTTCGGTCGGGGGCCATTGAAAGAGGTCCCCGCGGCAATCCTCAGCCGGCAGCTGGCCGAGTTCCCGCCGACGTGGTTCCCTCATCGTTCCACCCGGCGGGCACTCGGAATGGCGGCCGCCCTGGTGGGGGGGGGTGATCTTTCACAGGGGGGAGGCCTCCAGGATGGCCAGGGTCCGATCGCGCCCAGGGTTTAACAATTCATCTGAAAGACAGCACTTCAGACAGTGCAGCACTGCCTCAGTGCTGACCTGGAGTGTCAGCCTTGATTCACATAAACCATGGGGTGAGACTTGCATCCACAACCTTGTGACTCAGAGAGAAGAAAATGCCAGCAACTGAACTACAGCAGATACGTAAATAATGATTTGTTTGGGTTGTAAAAAGCTTAATATTTGAAATATTTCCCTTGAATGTGCTTGTCTCCAGGCATGGGCACCATCAGTGCAAGGGAATCATTAGAAGTATGGCATGTATAATTTTGTTTATTTGACAAGTTCAGCCCATTCTCCTTTTCATAAGTGTATTTTTCTTGAAAGAGAGTTTCAATTATAGCAGCTCCTCAACAAATCCCTTGTGTACTCTTCAGTTGAAGAGCATTTTAAAGATGAGAAACGTTTTTTAACATAATACATCTGCTGAGGCATTTCTTCATTCAATTCCCCTGGTGTGTGATGTGTATGAGATTGGATATTGCAATAACATAGAGACATGTTACAGGTATGTCCTGGCATCCTATTAACAGCTCTTTTTGCTTGCATTGTCCTTCAGATGTCCCACCCACTATTGTTTCCACAACCTATATTTGCACAATATATCGTGACAAATGGTGGATGTTTAGAAGTGACTTGAGGCCGACCCTGAAAGCACTTTCGGTAAATGGTGATTGTACCTGCGTGTACTGCAGTGACTCCCCACATTACGATTGTCTCATGTTGTTTTGGCTGAACTGTCAGAAGTTCATGTGCTTCTTCTGATGGATGGATTGGCATGTGTTTCTCCAGCCTTAGCAGCAAAGGAAGATGTTGATGCTTTTTTTGGAATTGCGTACAGCAGGCTGTTTTTACTCAGGGTATAATTATCTTCCATTAAAATAATGCTTCAATTTCCTGAAGTAAAGAAATCTGATGTAACAAGTATTTGTTTGGATGTATGAAAGAGACAGAGGCTGACAAAGTGCTAGTGAGTAAGCGAGAGACTGAGATATGCCTGTAGACGAATGAGAGCAAGGTTGTAAAAAATTTCAAATATACTTAGCAGATCATTTATTACTGAAGTTTCTTTTAATACATTTAAACAAATAACTGACGACCAGGAACTGTAAATGAAAGCACTGAAATTAATTCAAAAGTGACAGGGTAATTTTTCAGATAACTACTAAGGCTATTTACATTCAGAGCCACTGCATATTATTGATATATAATGCAAAAGAATAAATTATATTGAAATTAATTAAATTTAGATTTCATTATGCATTTAGAACTTTGCAGTCATCACCTGTATAGTCCTAAGGTTGCTATTTCACTTACATATTCCTGTAACTTTGCGATTTAATGTAAACATTAAAAATTACAGTCAATCACACTGAACAAACAATTGACCCAGTTATGGTGCACAGACAGTTATTTCATTGATAGAGACATAATGGGCAGGATTCTCTGTCCAGCCCATGCAGGAATCAAGAAGCATGATCTGGTGGAGAGTTGCTTGTCAGCTGAAATTCGAGGCCAGCGTCTGGCACCGTACGGGATGCCATGCCCCAGTTTCTTCGACAGCGGTGTGAATGTGTTCCACGCCGCATGGCGGCATGACCATGCAAATTGTACAGTAAGTGGCGTAGGCATATCTTTAATGGGCCTGAGCCGGCAATGTCTGGGTCCCACATGGAGGAATTACCAACAGCAAGGTTCACTTGTGGTATTTAAAATCGGGAAACAGGTGCTATTGCAGCTGAGGGAGAAAGAGGGGGTATGAAAAGTGTCCAACATCGTTTTAGTATGCCGACAGTTGTGCCGCTGGCCAGGTGCGGGTGGAGGGGGCAGTTCTGCCAGGGCCGGAGGAAGTAGCAAGGGGCGGCCAGGAGGGGGGCCGTGGGTCAGGGTGGACGGGTCACCATTTCCGCATCCTGCAAGGTAGCCACTGACTGCTCACTGTGAACATAGCACCCACGGGTCATAAGGGTGCCTCCGCATGCCACCCCCTCAGCCAACCCATCAATGGGATGGGCATGCTCCAGTGCAACCAGTGCCATCTTCTTGGCTGGGACGAGGGTGTCTGGGAAGTGGGGTACCATTTTGCAGCTCCTGCTTGTCAGTCTCTCCAGTGCCGATCTAGACCCTGCCAAATCACATGCCAGTGTTCACTGGAAAGGCACGAGTTCGATGTGGCACCTGTGCTAGCCCATAAGGATGTCCTGAACCGCTCCATTACCAGCACCACTTTTGTTAATGTAGACGTCTCGTGATTCAGTCCCGGCGTCAGCAATGTCTCTCAAACAGAGAATCTGCCCCAATATTTTTATTGCTGCATGGGAATAAATCCGAAATGAATCTCACCAACATCACAACCACCAGTGTTTTATGCCGACAGCCTATATTTTAGGGGCAACGTCCACGTTCATTGACAAAACTCAGCAGCTCAACTCTAAATCAGAGCCCTGATGCTAACATAGGTAGGAATTCTCACAAAAGCAGGAGATCCTGCTAAAAGGATACATTGGCTGGAAATGTTTCCATCAGCAGGAAGGCAGGACTTGGGCAGAAATGGCAATGAGGAGTCAAGAGGGAGGGACGAGAAGAGGTGGCTAACCAGGAAGGGAAAGGAGAAAATTGATGGCAAAGGCGGGAAAGGAGAGGAGATAATGGATGGTCATGAAGGGGAGAGGGTAAGGATTTGACCATGGGGATTGGAGGGGGAAGGGAGAAGCAGATGGATAGACACTTTTGGATGGGAGGAAGGTAAATGTCAGCCTTAATTGAGAGGGAATGGGTAGGAGAATGGGGAATAAAGTATCAGTGTGAGTTGTGAACAAGCAAGGATTGGGGGTGATGTACTAGTATGAGCTACTGGGAGGAAGGAGGAGCAGAGTAATCTTGAACTGGGGAGAGATGTGTCAAGTATTAATTTCTGCATCTTTTCTACCCTTCTTATAACAGAATATTGATGGAACCATCAATTCAGCGAACACGTGTAGTTGGATCTGAACAGAGGCTTTAATACACTTACAACAGAGCCAGCCTATTCGTCGTTGAACTCCAGACGAACTGCAGGCTGGCTCTAAGGCACTGATCTTTATACATCGGTCCCAGGGGGAGGAGTCCTGGGCGGAGCTAAGGGAGGAGCCCAGTACAAACTCTCGCGAATTCCCAGAGCGACTACCCTGGTCGTCGGATAGTGCAACTGCACTTACAATGGTGGATAGTGAACATATATACATGGAGTTATATTGGCAACTATATACAGCATTGATCTTACAACGGCAACTATATATAGTGTGAATCACATTCACCACATTCACCCCCTGTTAAAAAAATCAAGTCCGGTGGCGGTGATGGCTCAAAGAGTCAGTCTGTCCGGTGGACGAATTGTCCGTTTTGATCTGCGGAGCACTGGGGTTGCAGCCTCTTGTGATGGCTGGGCGGGCGTCAAGGTCTGGGGTACAGTTGCCGGCTCCGGGGCGAGTCATGTCCGAGCGTCATACACCTGGTCGAATGGAGACTGGGGGAGCGGGGGGCGGGATGGTGCTGGTGCTCGGGACTGGTGGGGTGAGCTTGCAGAATCGGGGGCGCAAGGGGGTGGCCGCATAGGGAACGGGGAAAGGAGTTCCTCGGTGGGGGTAGATGGGGGGCTGGATCCAGCGGGTGCCAGGTTCCGGAGGGATACTGTGTCCTGGCGACCGTCCGGGAACTCAACAAATGCGTACTGTGGGTTGGAATGAAGCAGGCGCAGCTTTTCAACAATGGGGTCGGTTTTGTGCGCCCTGACGTGCTTCCTTAGGAGAACCGGGCCCGGCGTCCTCAGCCACGCCGCAAGTGAGACCCCTGTGGTAGTGCCCCTGGAAAAAATGAAGAGCCGCTCGTGAGCGGTTTGGTTGGCAGCTGTACACAGGAGGGATCTAATTGCGTGGAGCGCGTCATGGAGGATTTCCTGCCATTGGGAAACTTGGAGCTTTCTGGACCTGAGGGCCAGACCGTCGCGTTCTCCCTCTCCACCTGTCCGTTCCCCCTGGGGTTGTAACTGGTAGTCCTGCTCGAGGCAATGCCCTTGTCGAGCAGGTACTGACGCAGCTCGTCACTCATAAAGGACGTGCCCCGGTCGCTGTGCTCGTAGCTGGGGAAACCGAACAGGGTGAAGACACTATGCAGGGCCCTAATGACTGTGTGGGAGGTCATATCGGGGCATGGGCTGGCGAAGGGGAATCGGGAGAACTCGTCAATAATGTTAAGGAAGTAAATGTTTTTGTTTGTGGAGGGGAGTGGCCCTTTGAAATCGATCGCAAGGCGTTCAAAGGGCCTAGAAGCCTTGACCAGGTGGGCCCTGTCTGGTCTATAGAAGTGCGGTTTGCACTCCGCACAGATTGGGCAGTCCCTGATGACCGCTTTTACCTCCTCGTTGGAGAAAGGCAGGTTTCGGGCTCTGATGTAGTGGGCGAGCCGGGTGACCCCTGGGTGGCAGAGGTCATTGTGGATGGCTGTTATGTGGCTGATTTGCGCGCTGGCGCATGTCCCGCGGGATAGGGCATCCGAGGGCTCGTTGAGCTTCCCCGGTCGATATTTGATATCGTAATTGTAGGTGGAGAGTTCAATCCTCCACCGAAGAATTTTGTAATTTTTAATTTTGCCCCTTTGCGAGTTGTCGAACATGAAGGCGGCCGACCGTTGGTCGGTAATGAGGGTGAACCTCCTGCCTGCGAGGTAGTGCCTCCAGTGTCGGATAGCCTCCACGATGGCTTGTGCTTCCTTCTCGACTGAGGAGTGTCGGAGTTCTGAAGCGGATAGGGTACGGGAGAAAAATGCAACAGGCCGCCCTGCTTGGTTTAAAGTGGCTGCTAGCGCTACCTCTGAGGCGTCGCTCTCAACCTGAAAGGGAGTGGATTCATCCACCGCCCGCATGGCTGCTTTGGCGATGTCGTCCCTGATGCAGCTGAAGGCTTGGCGCGCCTCAGCAGACAGGGGAAATAGTGTGGCCTTGAAGAGTGGGGGACCCACTGGGCGTAGTAGGAAAAGAGCCCCAAGCACCGTTTGAGGGCCTTGGGGCCATGGGGGAGGGGGAGTTCAAAGATGCATACGGTCCGAGTCTGGGCCCAGGACTCCGTTCTCCACGACGTAGCCAAGAATGGCTAGTCTGTTTGTGTGGAACACACATTTCTCCTTGTTATATGTAAGGTTTAATTTTTGGGCCGTCTGGAGAAAACGGTGGAGGTTGGAGTCGTGGTCCTGCTGGTCATAGCCGCAGATGGTAACATTGTCCAGATACGGAAACGTGGCCTGCAGCCCGTACTGGTCTACCATTCGGTCCATTGTTTGTTGGAACACCGAAACCCCGTTAGTGACGCCGAAGGGAACCCGGAGGAAATGGAAGAGGCGGCCGTTGGTCTCGAATGCCGTGTAGTGGCGGTCCTCCGGGCGGATTGGGAGCAGGTGGTATGCAGACTTCAGATCCACCGTGGAAAATACCCGATATTGGACGGTCTGGTTTACCATGTCTGCGATTCTGGGGAGGGGATACGCGTCTAGGAGCATAAAGCGATTGATGGTCTGGCTATAATCGACGACCATGCGGAAGTTTTCCTCGGTCTTGACGACCACCACCTGAGCTCTCCAGGGACTGTTACTGCCCTCTATGATCCCCTCACTGAGCAGCCTTCGGACATCCGTTCTGATAAATACCCTATCCTGCAGGCTGTACCGCCTGCTGCGGGTGGCTACCGGTTTGCAATCCGGGGTGAGGTTGGCGAAGAGAGGAGGGGGGGCGATGCGCAGCGTGGCGAGGCTGCAGATAGTGAGTGGGGGCAGGGGCCTGCCGAAGCTGAGGGTGAGACCTTGAGATTACATTGGAAATCCAAGCCTAAGAGGAGTGGCGCGCAGAGGTCAGGCAAGACATACAGTTTAAATTTGGAATAGCTAGCGCCTCGAATCGTTAGCGTTGCTGTAGTGCGGCCTTGGATTTGGATGGAATGGGAGCCCGAAGCGAGGGCGATAGTTTGGTTGATGGGATAAATAGGGAGGGAACAGCGTCTTACCAGCTCTGGGTGTATGAAGCTCTCTGTGCTCCCGGAGTCGAAGTGGCACGACGTGTTGTACCCGTTGATCTGGACCTCGGTCATCGAATTTCTCAGATGCTTGGGGCGAGATTGGTCGAGGGTGACTGTGTTGAGTTGCGGGCCACGTGGTGGGTGCCCAGGGGAGTCGAATTCTTCCGATCGGGCATCCTGTCGAGTAGATGCAGCTGCGTTATGGCGAGCTTGATGCAGGAACATTGCGCTGAGTTGCGTGCCATGTGGTGACTGCCCGGAGATGTCGTACCCCTCCGATGAGCTGTTTGAGTCTGGGGATGCAGCTAGGGCCCATGGATCGCACGTGGAGGGTGGTGATGAAGATGGCGTCCAAGATGGCGGCCCCCATGAATCGCACGTGGCCGGCCGCATGGTGGAGGTTTGCCAAGATGGCGGCCCCCATGGATCGCACGTGGTGGGAGGGGGTGGAGCCTGAGCATAGGCCACAGCGCTTCGGGCCCCGCGGGCCTGCTGGTGCTGGGGGCGATGTTTTTGGACTGTTGGGGTGTTGAGGGCTGGGGCCCTTCTGCCGAGGCACACTTTAGCATAGTGGCCTTTCTTCCCACAGCTGCTGCAGGTCGCGGATCGGGCTGAGCAGTGCTGCCGCGGGTGCTGGCTTTGTCCACAGAAGTGGCAGGCTGGAGCAGTTGAATAACTGATTTGGCGAGCTGAGTAGCTGGGTGGGGGAGCTGAGTAAATAGCTGGAGCAGCTGGATAGTTTGAGTAGTTGACTGGGACAGTAGGGCGGCCGGCTGTGGCAGCGCGATAGCTGGGGGGCCTTGCGGCACAGGCTTGGGGGGTCCTCAGGTCGGGGGCCCATGCGGGGTTAGCGGGGTCCGCGGGAAACGAGTTGAGGCTGCGGAAGGAAACTTCCATCGTGATAGCAGCCTCTACGGTAGTCTCTAAGCCCTGGGCCCCATTTTCTAATAGTCTTTGGCGTACATAGCTAGATCGAAGGCCCACTACAAAAACATCCCGCACAGCAAGCTCCCTATATTCGGCCGCGGTTACGGCCTGGTAATTGCAGTGATTTGAGAGATTGTTCAACTCGCGTGCAAATTCAGCTAAAGTTTCAGTAGCCCGTTATCGGCGAGTCGTGAACACATGGCGGGCAAAGACCTCGTTCATGGGCCTAATATACATTTTGTCCAAAATCGCCAGCGCTGCGGTGTAGGAACCGGCTGGATTTAGTTGTGTAGAAATTCTGTGGCTTACCCTCGTGTGCAGTGGGCTGAGCCTTTGTTCCTCCGTAGTTTCAGCGGTGCTGATTTCGGCTAGGTAGGCCTTAAAACATTTCAGCCAGTGGCAGAAGGTTTCTTTCGCCTCTGCATCCTGCGGATCGAGTTCTCGACGTCCTGGTTTTAGAGCGGATTCCATGCTTTACTTCGGCAGCTTCTTAAGTGTATTAAATTGATGGAACCATCAATTCAGCGAACATGTGTAGTTGGATCTGAACAGAGGCTTTAATACACTTACAACAGAGCCAGCCTATTCATCATTGAACTCCAGATGAACTGCAGGCTGGCTCTAAGGCACTGATCTTTATACATCGGTCCCAGGGGGAGGAGTCCTGGGCGGAGCCAAGGGAGGAGCCCAGTACAAATTCTCGCGTACTCCCAGAGCAACTACCCCTGGTGGTCGGATAGTGCAACTGCACTTACAATGGTGGATAGTGAACATATATACATGGAGTGATATTGGCAACTATATATAGTGTGAATCACATTCACCACAAGTATTTTATACCTGAAGCTGCTCTCATGTCTGAGTCATCCATATTTTCATGATTTTTATCCTAGTCTTGCAATCTAGAGGGAGTTTCTCGCATATAACCTGAATAATAAGCAACAAACCCTGTCAGGCCATTATTCTTAATGTGTTGGAGTTTATGTATATTTTATCAATGACCTTACCTCTATCATGAGATCAGAAATCAAACTATTCTCTGATGATTTCACAGTATTCAGCTTCAATCCAAATTCCTTAGATAATGAAGTAAACCAGCAGTCTTGGTTGGGTTGATAAATCACAAATAAGATTTGATTGCACAAGTGGCAGGCAATGACCATCACCAACAAGAGAGAGCCGAACCAATACCTCTTGCTCAATGACATTATCATTGCTAAATTCCCTGCATTCAACATATTGGGGGCTTGCCATTGACAAGAAACATAACTGGACAAGCCACTCAAAAGCTGTGACTACTAGAGCCAGTCAGAGGTTATGTATTCTGTGGTAAATCGTCCACGTCCTGACTCCCCATAGCCTCTCCACTATACAAGGCACAAGTCATGAGTGTGGTGGTCATCCACATGCCTGGATGCGTGCAGCTCAAACAACACTCAATAAATTAAAAACCATCCATGAAAAAGGATTGTCGCTGCACCCATTACTTTAAACATCTCCTCAATCCACCATTGGTGTACTGTGGCTGCAGCATGTCCTATCTCCAGATTTCACCGCAGCAACTTGCCAATACCCTTTCGACAGCACCTCCCAAACCCAGACGTTCCACCACCAAAAGGATAAAGGCAGCAATTGAATGGGAAATCCATCACCTCCAAGTTCCCCTCTTAGTCACACACCATTCTAACTTGATCATGTATCAGTGTAGCTTTTGGTCAGTGTTCCGGAACTCTCCACCCAAACCACATTGAGGCAGCAGCTTCACCACAGAGCCTGCTGTGTTCAGAGGTTTATCACCAGCATCTCAAGGGCAACTAGGGATGGGCAATAAATGAATAATTGCTGAACTTTCCAGAAATACGGATGTCCTGAAAATGACGTTTGTTTTAAAATGACATTGAAATGAGGAGGATGAAAATCAAGCATGTTCCACTCTCTGTGCTCAATTCTTTTTGTGCTGAGGACAATAATTACCTGCAAGGCCTAAGTAATTCTTTGTTTTTATGTTAATATTTGAGTTCTTGGCATATTTTGGAACAGGCAGGGAGGCTTTAAGCAGCTTTCCTTTGGAGTTATTATTCAGCATTTGTTTTTTAGGCCAGCATTCATGTTTAAGTGATAAATAAACGCTTTAGTGATGAACAATTGTTGTCAGTTTTTCCTGCATCAGCATAACATTCAGAAAGGAACACAAGTGTAATTGGCTAAGAAGATAATTCATAAGCTTTTACCATTCTGAATATAGGACTGGAATGGCTATTCATCGCTCATGGATTGGAATTTTCTTAGCCCCACAAAGGCAGGATAGGAGGCAGGTGACTGTGAAACAAGTGGGAAATCTCATTGGAACAGCTCCCCAGTGCTGTCTTGCCTCTGGGTGAGTATGCTCGGGGTGGGCTGACACGGGAATCAACAACCCGCTCCACTGTGGTGGGAAGGCAATTATGGCCTCACTTCCAGCTCATTTTCAGACACCAGAGGCATTTTCCTGGCTCCTCAGCTGAGCCCAGAGGCACTCAGTAACTTTGAAGGGGCCTCCTAATGGCAGGCTGAAGGCCTTTGGAACTCCATTCACTGGCCCAATGAATGAACCACAATAATGAGAATACCACAGACAAAACCATTCCTGTGGTGGGGTCTCCTCCACACTGATGTCCCTTACAACTTTGGGTCTTCTTTAGTTTAAAATTTGCAACAGGCTTCCAAGTGCATCTCCATTTAAAAAAAAATTTTTTTTTTTAATAAATTTAGAGTAGCCAATTATTTTTTTTCAATTAAGTGGCAATTTAGCGTGGCCAATCCACCTAACCTGCACATCTTTGGGTTGTGGGGGTGAAACCCACGCAGACATGGGGAGAATGTGCAAACTCCACACGGACAGTGACCCAGGGCCGGGATTCGAACCCGGGTCCTCAGCGCCGCAGTCCCAGTGCTAACCACTGCGCCACATGCTGCCCTTGCATCTCCATTTTGAGGCACCCTCACGCTTGCCTTTGTAGCTCAGCAGCCCCACTCTCTTGGTAAGCAAGCCAAGCAATGCTGCTGGCCCTTCTGCCTCAAGAACCTGCCCATTGTCCTTAACACTTAGAGACATGTTGAGAGGTCAGGAAAATATTGCACAACTTGAGAAAAAGCCTGAAAAGAATGGGTGAAATTCTCCTCCTCGTGACGCAGGAAACGTGAACTGCGACCGGGCAGAGAATCGGGCGTCCTGCAAAAATCGAGGCCTGTGTTTGGAGCCGAAAGCCATGCTCCGCGGAGTCCCTCGTTGGTGGTGGTAACGAGGTTGCGTACCGTGCTGCCAGTGGCGGCATGCAAAGCCGGCATTTTCATGCATTTAAATGTGATTAGCTGGTTAAACACTGTATGCTCCAGCCTCCCATAATGCTCTGCTCCTCTTAGGCGGAAGTCTAGCAGACGTGAATTACTACAAGTATTCACAAATGTGGACTGGGCGCCATGGCTGTGGAAGGCTAGAAAACACTGCAAAACCATTGAAAACTATTTGGCTTGCTGGGGAATTACTGTCTGTTGGGGACAGTAGCGGGTAGTGACTTGGTGCCAAGTCGGTGGACCTGTGGTGTCCCCCTCAGGATCGGGGTGGCCTGGCTCAGGCTGCCAGTGCTGCAATCTGTTTTTTAAATGCATCCCTTTGCTGCTACTTCCAGGCTCCTGATTGCTCACACTGCTGAGTGCTGCCTATGTCCTTTAGGTGCTCAGAAGGCCTCTGGTCATCTGGGAGCCCACTCAGGCCTCCCCTCTGGTCATCCTCATACCCAACTGTATCAACAAGGGCCAAACCCAAGAAGGAGCCCACCGGCTGTTGGCACTCCTCAGAAGTGAGGAGGGAATCAGCAAAGCTCGCCCCAAACAGAAAACACTCTACTGCTGCCTTTGCCACCACCCTAGGCAGTGTTCAAGAGGTTAGGCTTGACTCTGTGGCCCACGATAAGGAAGAGGGTGTACCTCTGCTCCTCACTGGCATGGAGCTGTGGGTCCACCTGGGACTCCCGACCTCGGGGGGCGGGTCTTCTCTGAGCCATCTTGGTGGCTGCAGTGAGTGTGTCGTAAGTGGATCGCTTAAAAGTTGCCAGGCTCCAAGGTGCTAACTCTAGCTCCAGGGGTTAGAATGCCCACTGGGCTGGGAACTGTCAGAGAGTCACACAGCACAGATAAGGCTATTCAGCCCATTGAGTCTCACCTGTCAAAAACCACCACCTAACTATTCTAATCCGATTTCCCAGCACTTGGCCTTGGGATTGCAAGTGCACATCTAAATACTTCTTAAATGTTATGAGAGTCTCTGCTTCCACCACACTTTCAGGCAGCGAGTTTAATACTCCTACCATGCTTTGGGTAAAAAGGTTCCCCCTCACATCCCCTCTAAATTTAAATCTATGCCCCCCCGGTCATTGATCCCTCCAACATAGGGAAATGTTTCTTCCTGTTTACTCTATCTATGCCTCTCATAATTTTATACATCTCAATCGTACCCCCCCCCCCCCCCCCCCCCCTCACTCCTCTGCTCCAAAGAAAATAATCCAAGTCTGTCCAATCTCTCATCATAACTAAAACTCTCCAGGCAACATCCTGGTAAATCTCCTCTGCACCCTTACCAATGCTATCACAGCCATTCTATAATGTGGATTTGCATACGATACTCTAGCTGTAGCCGAACAATATTTTATACAGTTCCAGCATAACCTCCCTGCTCTTAAACTCTATGCCTTGGCTAATAAAGGCAAGTATACCGTATGCCTTCTGAACCACTGTATCCATCTGCTCTGCTACTTTAAGGAACCTGCGTACATGCACACCAAAGTCCCTCTGATCCTTGGTCCTTCCCAGGATCCTGCCATTTATCATGTATTCCCTTGTCTTGTTTGTCCTGACCAGGTGCATCACCTCACACTTTTCTGGATTGAATTCAATTTTTCACTGATCAGCCCATCTGACCAGCCCGTCTATATTCTCCTGTAATAGAAAGCTATCCTCCTCACATTTTACCACCCCACTGATTTTTGTATCATCTGGAACTTACTGATCAACCCTCCTGCATTCATATCTAAATCATTTATATAAACCACAAACTGCAAGGGTATGAATACTGATCCCTGCGGGACCCTACTGGACATAGACTTCAAGGCAGAAAAACACCCATCAACCATCACCTTCGTCTTCCTGCCACTCAGCCAATTTTGGATGCAATTTTTCAAATTTCCTCGGATCCCATGGGCTCTTGCCTTCGCTGTCAGTCTCCCATGTGCGATGTTGTCAAAAGTCTTGCAGAAGTCCAAGTCGACTACGTCAAATGCATTTCCCTCATCTACACACCTGGTCACCTCTTCGAAAAATTCAATCAAGTTGGTCAGACATGACCTCCCCTTAACAAAACCATGCTGACTGTTCTTGATTAATCCCTGCCTCTCCAAACACAAATTAATTCAGTTCCTCATAATTGCTTTCCCACCACTGAGGTTAGACTGACTGGCCTGTAGTTTCACATTATCACAACGGTATCCCATTGGCTATCCTCCAGTCCTCGAACACCTCTCCTATGGCCAGAAATGAATTAAAAATGATTGCCAACATCCCTGCTTTTTCCTCCCTTGCCTCACTTAACAGTCTTGGATAAATTTCATCTGGCCCTGCAGATTTGTCTACTTTTAAGCCTGCCGGACCACACAGAATCTCCTCTCTGTCTATGTTAATCTCTTTAATTTTATTACAGTCTGTTTCCCTGACCTCTATACCCACACTGTCCCTCTCACGAATGAACACTAACACATATTTAGAACTCTACCTACATCCTCCCGCTCCATGCACAAATTACCGTTGTGGTCCTTAATGGGCCCTATTCTTTCTCTAGTTATCTTTTTACTCTTAATTATTTTACCTGCCAGTATCCTTTAATGTCCCCGTTTTGCTCTACTAATTTCCTTTTTAAGTCCCCTCCTGCTCATGCTATATGCCTCTAGGTCTTCTGCTGTTTTGAACTGCTCAAAATTCAGACCAGCAGAGTGCTGGCTCTTCAACTTGTCCTGAATTGCTCCACAAATAATGCCCCCAACAGCAACGTGAACCTCACACAATTCAGTCTGTTGTCAATAGTCTCCCAATTGGAGAGTTTTGCCCAATGCAAAGGATATTTCTGAAAATAAACTGCACTGGATATGAAAGAAGGCAATATTTAAAACACAAAATA
The DNA here is from genome assembly GCF_902713615.1 of Scyliorhinus canicula. Lineage (NCBI taxonomy): Eukaryota > Metazoa > Chordata > Chondrichthyes > Carcharhiniformes > Scyliorhinidae > Scyliorhinus > Scyliorhinus canicula. The sequence goes on from NC_052156.1 coordinate 129,997,992, forward strand.
TTTATCAGTCTATACTCAGAGAAATGTTAAGAATGTGGAAAGTAATCGAAGGAAGGATATAAATTAGGCAGTGTATTTAGGACTAGGTAGTGTATGCAAGATGGCAAAGTGAACGCATTGCAAGAAGCAATGTATCTAGGCTGTCTTAATCTGGTACTTAATTGAGTTTATTTTGGAGAAAAAAAAACCCCTTTAATTTGACCCATGAGGGTTTACAACATTTCTGCAGTAAAACCTTTCATTTATGTTAGTAATGTGATCAGCTATGTTTCATTTTAAATTGGAACAATTAGAATAAAAACTGTCCAGATTTTCTGTTATAATTACGAAAACCTAATATTTAAAAGGATTTTTCTATCGCAATCAAGGAGGTGGCCAATCAAGAGTCTGCCTCATGTAAAATTGTACCAGTGGGAGTCTCAATGACAAACTTGGACTCGAGCCGCACAGACAGGTTCCTGGATTCTCTGATTCCCGACTCCGGAATCGTAATCGGCGACCGGGAGGACATTCCCCGATGATGCCAAAATCGGGGGGGGGGTGCGCGCGCCGCTTTTGAGATGCTCCGCCCCCTGAAAAGTACGCCACATGCCACACCCATGGGCTCCGTATGTTGGCTGAGGCCCGCGCCGTGATGCTCCATCCCTGACCGGCCGAGAGCCCAACGGCGTGGGACATGGCGTGGCATCCGCCATGAAGCATGCTGCGGCCACTGTAGGCTGCCGCCATGCGCATGCGCGGCCACGGACCCGGCGTTTCTCCAGGCTGTATCGATAGCTAGAGCCGGATTCTCTATGCTGCCTCCCAGCTAGCCCCCAGCAAAACGGGCAATCGGTGGCCATTTTGCGCCAGTTTTCCTGGCAGAAAACGGCACCGTGGGGACATGGTCTCCAAACCGGAGAATCCAGCCCCTGATAGCTACAAGAAAGATTTGCTCATAGTGTGTGATTGTTTTTGTGATTCAACTTTCTATAATCTGTGAACCTATAGAGGAAAATTTGTAAGGACTTGCCATGGAGCCTTTTTTTGAAGGGGTGATGGTGTGGGAAGGGTTGCCATGGGTGGCGCACTTGATTCTCAAAGCTCTGGTTTTCCATTCATTCATGTCCTGCAGTTTTCCTGCAGGCATGCTTTTAAAATGTGATTTTAAAATGGATGATTTTGTGTGATACTGTTGGACTAAAATATCAACCAATCATGTATACTTGTCATAGGTTCTTTTAATGCATCTCAAATAGCTCGGCAGGCACTTAAACAGTATGAATGTTCATAAATTTGTGAATTCAGCTGTCCAAAACTGTTGAGGAATGGACCAGGAGAAAAGCTCAAGAGAGCCCATTTTGGTGACCGTGCCGTGCTTGTCTTGATGGACTGAGTAAGATAATTGACAGGACCTTTGATGGAGGAGGACAGATACAAGAAGGAAAGGAAGCAACATACATACAGATGCACAGCTGCGAATGTTAGCTCAATGGCCAACACTCAGAGGGCATGTTGAGAGAGTCAGGAACATGTTGTACAACTTGAGAAAAACACAAAGATAGTGCAACACTATTTCTGCAAATCAACTGCACTGTGCATGAAAGAAGGCAAAATTGAAAATAAAAAATACATACCAGTCTATAGTCAGAGAAATGTTAAGGTTGCGGCAAGCAGTCAAAGGAAGGATACAGATTAGATAATGCATGCAAGAAGACAAATTGAATACGTTGCAAGGAGGAATTTATCATTCTGGACTGTCTCAATATGGTACTTTATGGAGTTTAATTTGGAGAAAAAAACTTTTAATTTGACCCATGAGGGTTTACAATATTTCAGCAGTAGAACCTTAGCTTAATTTATGTTAGTAACATGGTCTGCTCTGTCTCATTTAGAATTGGAACAATTAGAATAAATGCTGTCCAGATTTTATGTACAATGACAAATACCTTCATAATTAAAAGGGTTTTCCTAAAGTTCCTTCATGCTGGTGTTCAAACACAAAACTCTGATGTACTAGGGAGGTACAGAAAAAAAGGCGATGGCAAAATCTATCTTTGGATAGCTCCAGCTGTGAATGCAAAATGTTGTTCTTCCTCATCGTGCTTGACGTTTCTGGTTTTCTGCTTCAACCTCTTTTACTGTCTAGGCTGTCTCAACTCAACCAAACTCAGAGCAAAACTCAACAGGGCATCCTTGACCTGTCAAATGCAAAGATGCACTGCTGACTGACTTGTGTGATTATTGTCTCTCGAGGTTGCCTGGAAAACCTCCGGACACATAAATGTTAAGTGCTCCCAGCAATCTTCTTTTAGAATTACAGGCCAAGAAATACTCCTGGTGGAAAGAGGGTAGCAAATCAGGTGTCAGTGTGGACACAGATTTATCATAGCCTCTGGAGGCAGTGGTAGTGACGGGGGTGGGAGGGTTGGAACGCAGCGAGGGATGCAATGAGGGCAGGGTGGAATTGGTGGAGTACAGGCCAAAATGCAGAACTCGCTATCACATGAAGTAATTGAAGTGAATAAGGACAGCGAGATAAGGGGGAAAGGTTAGGCTGGTCAGGTTAGATGAAATAAAGTGGGAAGTGGCTTAAGTGGCTTGTGTGGACCATAAACATTGGCATTGACTGAATGGTCTGTTTATCCATTGTAAATTCGATGCAAAGATTGGCGAAGCATGCACCATATATGCCAGTCTCATTCTTCTGGCACCAAGAGGCTGAACCTCTGTCCCTTAAACGGACGGTCAGATAGATCTCCAAAGGGATAGGATTTCTGTGCATCAGGAGTAGCATCCATCCCCATCTCTACCCCTGCAAGAGGACCCATTCAGTCCATCGCAGGAGGCTTATAAGTCCATGAGACATAAGTCATAGGAGCAGAATTAGGCCATTCGGCTCATCGAGTCTGCTCCGCCATTCAATCATGGCTGATATAAGGTGTTGCTTTACAGCTGTATTCTGGCATTGCTCCCACCGTGATAATATGAACAGGTTCATTTACTGGCAGAGAAATGACGACATGAATATAAATGTCCAGTTCATGAACCCAAAGTAAAATGGAAAGGAAAAACTGTAAAATAGAAAAGAAAAGAAACTGTTCCCTCTCCGGGAGATGTCATATGAAATGACATATTTTAAAATTAATTTAATTGTTTTATCTAAGCAGAGCAGCAATTAGATTTTTGAAACTCCAGATGAAGAGTAGTTAATTTCATATTTTCTAAAATTAAAATTTGATTTAACGAGTGATGATTTTTTAATATAATTTCTCATTTTTATACTCTTAATATGAATTCCTTTATACATTCTTTCCAGGCACTGCAAAGCACTATAATTTGAAAATGAATCCCAGGCACACCACTGCAATTGTAATTCGATTGCCACATTAATAAAAAACAGCACGCAAATGTTGAGGATGTTTTTTCACCTTGCTTCAGTAGGTGGTGACAGTCTGCACAATGTCAACAAGTTTGATCTGCTGCTGCCTTGGTTCTCACTGAGCGCTGCTTTTTTAGCCATTACTAGTTTGTAGTGAATGGGGATTTAGAGGCAAATGGGTAGATTTGTATCTCAGTGAATGATGCAAACAGTTTCCCTGCTGTTTGACCTTTCACATCTTTTGTCCTCTCTGGGGACTGCCATTAACACTCTTTCCTCTTGGTATCTATGGCCATTAGCACCCGGTTTCCCTGGGTTTCTGTGGCTAAGTCTCATCTTTCATTCTCACTCCACAGTATAAATATGAAAATGAAAAATTAAAATTGCTTATTGTCACGAGTAGGCTTCAATGAAGTTACTGTGAAAAGCCTCTAGTCGCCACATTCCGGCGCCTGTCCGGGGAGGCTGGTACGGGAATTTTCAAATGTTATAATTTATCTGCCATTTTAATGGAAACTTTAATCCATTTCCCACTTTCTCTGTCTGTTAGCTTTGACAAAGAGTCATCGGACTCGAAACGTTAGCTCTTTTCTCTCCCGACAGATGCTGCCAGACTTGCTGAGATTTTCCAGCATTTTCCCTTTCGATGCGCACAGGGTTGTGTTGCCAAATGTGGCAATACATGAAGAAATGCTGTTCTTTAGTGCCATTACAAAAGCTGCCATAAGACCATCAAATGAGAGGCTGGAGCCACAATAATCCAGAGAAGTGCCACAATTGGCCTCAATCATTGGGTAAATTGGGGAAAAACTGGCTTGTGCCCCAGCTGATAAATCCTTGAAGGTTCTGGGAGTTGATCCTACTAATGCAAAATGACCACATTCACAAAGTTTGAGATGGAGTCTCCAACTACGAGCATTGGATTCCATTTCACTGTATTTATACTGCTGCAGTGGGACACCACCAATTTATAAACCTGGAACTTTAATGGACTAGTGTGAGTTTTGTGTTGATTTGAGATGAGAATAATATTGAATTACAACACAATTTGGAGGACAACATTGTCAGATTCTGACTAGATTCAATCTAACAGAAACAATGTGAGACCACCTGGAGGAAGAGACCTCACACCATAAACTATAAAGCCTGCTGTTAATAACAGTCAAAAGCTGAAGATAGTTGCACTGAGTTGCTTTTCCCCGGTTTTCAGAGGTTTTGACCCATTAATTTTAAAGGGATTAAAGTTTCCATTAAAATGGCAGAAAAAATAATAACATTTGAAGATGTTAAATGTTCATCCACACATATTCCCAATAGTAAATTCCAGATTTAAGCTTTTAAAAAAAATGTTAATGCAGAGCCAACTGTTCAATTGAAACACAACCAGCATTTGGAAGTGATTACAAAGCTCTGTACACGTGGGGCGTGATCAAATGGCCATGCTGTGCCTGAAATGCAGTGCTCGATGGCGCATGTGGCCAATAGGAGCCGGGAGACCTCACTCCCGGAAACTACCCGACTCGCAACGTCTTGTAAGATTTAATGTGATCTTGCAAGACGTTGCCCATTATGTGCCTCACTGCCTTGGATCAGCCTCTGTCTGTTCTGGGGAAGTATCCCGCCTGGCTGTAGCGGCCCTTGGCCAAACTGTGTTTGGGCCAGGATGGGGTTCCGGGGGTTCCAGTTGTAGGTGGCTCTCTTTGCTGAAATAAGAGGGCATCCTACACTGTTCACCTCTATTCCTGGGATCCCCTGAAGTTTCTGGACTCCCTTCTCTGCGCTCGCCTGTGAGAGGGAGATCTTGATGGCCATTTTTAGGTCCAGTAACTGCTTGCCAAACAATTTGCGTTGGGTCGCCATATTATTTACTCTGCACAGAAGGCGGTCCAGACGCATCTCGGTTAGTGATGGCCTAGAGTCACAATACACTGCCAATTTGAATAATCGTGCCAAAACCTTGGTAACAGACTCCCTGGGGTCCTCTCGGTCATATTATATTGGTACGTCTGTACGATAACTGACGGCTTGGGGTTTAGTGGTTTGTGACAAGTACCACTAGCTTTTTGAATGTCTTGGTGTCTGGGACCGTCATGTACGTTAGGTTCTTCATGATGCTGAAAGTGGGGGCCCCACAGATTGTCAGAAGAATTACCTTCTGGCATCGCCTTAAGAAAATTGCACATATGCTCCACGTACAGTTCTGCACATCCGCAGAAAATGCATCGAGTCTGCCAAAGGGCAACATTTTCAAAATGGTTCAAACCTTTTTCTGAAGAGATGTGGCCACGCTCCAAATGGTTAGCAGTGCCGACTGTAGTTACGCTTTATCCTTGTCGCCAATTTAGTACTCATGGAGGAGTCCGGAAAAGAAAGTCAAAAATTGTGTATTTCCAAAAGGAAAGTATTTCCAAGTAACAGTCCCAGTCGGGACCACTTTGCAGCTTGGCTCTTACCTGGGCCAGCTTTTAAGGCTATGAATTCACAAGCCCGCTGATGGGTCTCTGCTCCTCTTTGGGGGAGCTTGTACTTCACGAGGGTCACGGGGAGATTAATCAAGTTGTCTCCGTGGATCTTGCGGGGGTTATAACAATTACAATCATGTTTATGGATACACAACATTTTAGCAGGAGTCACTGCTATAATCTGAACTTCATTTTATTGAAAATAATCTGCAGGACTGTCCAACCATGAGATATGATGGATAAGGAGCATCTGTATTCAGTCTCCCTTTGCGCTCTTAAAAAGCAGAATGTCTTGTGTTGTATCTGTATGACATCTGCTTTCTTAAGGAGTAATGCATATTCTCTCAAAAACAGACTGCCCATCTGAAATTTGATTGAAGTATTGAATTGACCTTGGGGGATCACCTATATGATTAAATGAAAGTAATTTTTAAAAACGCAACCAGCTGATTCAGAATCTTTCTTCATCAGTTGATATTGAATGAACTTCCAGCTGGTTTACTCCAACCACTTCTCCACAAGGAGGACCTGAGCAGTAGCTTTCAAGGAAAGGGCTAAGTTAAAAACATTTCTATGGTAACTGACACATATTACAACTCTGCTCTCGGTTCCAAAATGACAGTGAGCAACGCCACAATGTCTTTTACATCAGTGTGCAAGACCTATTGACATTTTGTTTTCACAACTTTTGGTTCAACTTTCTCCCATTATAAATTCCAATGCCAGTATTGATAATAGGCTTTGCCTGTGTCAGTGAGTGACAATTACTGTGCAGTCAAATGACCGTGGAGGAAATTTCTGAACTGACAATCACAACTTGAGTAACACCTTGGAGTACGGCAAAAGTTACTTCTCTCGGCAGCAAGATTTGTTTGAAACTTACAGTGTTCCCATTTTCTGCTTTTATTTAATAATACTTTGTTTTTGCCACAATATGTGGATATTGTAATGCACATCAAGGGTTAGTGTAATGTTATTTCTCTCGTCACTGGATGGTGTTATAGAGCAACTATATAAATATCACATGCCGCCTGCCTTCTGGGAGATAGATGGAGGTACATGGAGAGAGTGGAAGGGAGCAAGAACAAGTAGTTGTCAGATAGTTGAACTAATAGTACAGTTAATAGTGTAGATGTAGGGATGCGGTGGGTTAGCCCTGCAGCCTCACGGTGCCGAGGTCCCAGGTTCGATTCCAGCTCTGGATAACTGTCAGTGTGGAGTTTGCACATTTTCCCCGTGTTTGCGTGGGTTTCGCCCCCACAACCTAAAGATGTGCAGACTAGGTGGATTGGCCACGCTAAAATTGCCCCTCAATTGGAAAAAATGAATTGGGTAATCTAAATTTATAAAAGACATGTAGATGTGCTGTGTAATCTTTAGTAAACTGATTCCTTGGTAATATGTTTGAATCTAATTTAGTGTAACGTAATAAATTAGCTTTGTTTATTAAACACAGCTTGCTCTTAGCACTACAACCTTCACCATCCTGAAAGAACTTAAAACAAACAACACAACAGTTTTGATCCTGTCGTATTAAAAAAAAACACATTTAAGGGCAATTGGTATCAGTTTCCCTGCAGTTCCAGCACCATCCTTGGGTTCCTCATCTGTGCTCCACATTGGACACTTCCTTGGCTTTGTGGCAATTTCTTTTCTCGGCAGTATTGCCAAACAATTCAGCAGCCAAGTGAGGCTACTTTATGATTTGTTTAACTGTGGATTTATTTGTAAAAAATATTTTACACTGGTGGAGACCATAGTGGGTCTAGAAGGGACCAGGACACTTTGCTGGTTTTTATTCCAGTTATTTAGGGAAGGAATGTCGGAATGAACCATTAATATTAAATGTTTTGTTTTATCATATTATAGTTACATATGTCGACATTGTTATTCGTTTTTGCCTTTACAATCATGTTATTCCATAGTACTGTAACATAGGTTAATGATTAGGACTGACAAATCACTCAGTGTAGCCTTTTTTATTCATTTGTCGCTTTTTCTCCCAGTAGTTGAAATTTGTAATGTCCATATTTTCAAGTGGGGTACATGTTTCAAATTAACATGATGCTGTAAAATTACACACAACATGCAACACAAAAAGAGGCCTCTTGGCCCAACTGATCTGTGTTGGTGTTTGTGCTCCACATGAATGCCCTCCCATTTCATCTGCCTCATCTTTCCTTCAATTTCTATTTCTTTCATGTACTCTCCTCACTTGCTTTTGAAATAATAATAATCTTTATTCGTGTCACAAGTAGGCTTACATTAACATTGCACTGAAGTCACTGTGAAAATCCCCTAGTCGCCACACCCAGGCGCCTGTTCGGGCACACTGAGGGAGAATTCAGAATGTCTAATTCACCGAACAAGCTCGTCTTTAGGGACTTGTGGGAGGAAACCGGAGCACCCGGAGGAAACCCACGCAGACACAGGGAGAACGTGCAGACTCCGCACAGACAGTGACCCAAGCCGGAAATCGAACCCGCGTCCCTGGCGCTATGAAGCAACAGTGCAAACCACTGTGCTACCGTGCCGCCCCAAGCATCTTAGCTACTTGTCTCAACAGCTTCCTGTGGTGGCAATTTCCACCCACTGGGTAAGGAAATTATTCCTCTAATGGATTTATTAGTAACCCTTTTGTATTAGGCCCCTTGTTTTGGATTCTCCCAATGTGGAAAGTTTCTCCCCACAACTAGCCCATAATCTTAAAGATTTCTATCTACCTCTTAAGTCCTCCATTTGCTGAAGAACAAAACCCCAAACCTTGCCCAATAATTGTCATCTCCCTGTTCTGGCACTGTCCTTAGAAACCTGATTTACATCCTTTCCGTTGCTTCTGTGTCCTATTCCTAGACATCAGAACAGTGCACAGTACTGGAAAGCCTGAGCGGAACCCTGAACACGTTTAATGTAACTTCACTACTTTTGAAATCTAGGGGAGAGAAATTTGAGTGATGCCCCTGAAGCTTCAGCCCATAACTGTCTGGCTCGACACCCTAAAGATACGCTGGGAAATCCATCTAGGAAAATCCAAGAGAAGGTTTTATGCGCCAATTGTCCAGAGCTTCCCCTGGACAATTGCGCTACGCTGGGAATTATCTGACGACGAAGCAATTTAAATCGTTAACTTTGGGTGGTTCTTCTAGTTTTACACCAATACTTACTCTGAAAGTGGTAGAAGAAATAAAATTAGTCCAACTTCAGCGTAACTGTTTTAAACCCCGATATGGGGCACCCAGCCACTTCTGGCCCCCCACCCCCACCCCCAAATTAAATTAACCCCCAGGGTATTCCCAACCCCTCCCCTGATGACACCCCCCATGGGATTTTGCCCCATCCCATGGGTTTCCCCCACCATTTACTCCCAGTTTCATGGGACACCCTCCCCATCTCCCTCCTAAGTCCTGTTTCTCCCACAATCTAACCCACCCACATCCCCCTCTCCCTCCCCATGAGTGGATCTAGACTGTAGCATCCACTGCCACTCCCCTCCCAAAAGAGCAGACTCCTGCCAACAAGGCCCTTACCCTCCCCGCAAGCCTGAACGGCCAAATTCCATCCCCTTACCAGGACACTTACCTTCCCCCCCACCCGGCCTGTTAAGTTTCACTGAGCTCTTTAAACCAACCTGCATTCCTTCAGCCAAAAGGGGGAATGGCCTCCCTGACATCGCTGGAGTTGCACTGCACTGTGGTCCACAGAGACTCTCATTGCAGGCTCCAAGCAGCCCCAGGGAATGGACGTATGAATGAAGATATCAGAGCAGAGAAGTGCAATATAAGCTCCTGCAATTCCAGTGGGACATCACTTTACACCACTGGGTGGAAGTTATCAATGAGAAAGATCATGTGGTCTGTGCAAACAGCTCTTAAGGGCCTGCCTGTCCACAGTTGACATTAGTCTACACAGCAATACTGCTTGAACGGACCTCTATCCCATTTACCCACAATAAACCACAGCTTTGTTTCATATTTGTAATTGCTTTACATACCTGTGGTTACTATTAATGATTTATTCATGTGTATCATTGACTCCTTTGCTCTTATGCTACAGGGGCAGCATGGTAGCTTCACAATGCCAGGGTCCCATTTTCGATTCCCTGCTAGGTCATTGTCTGTGTGGAGCCTGCACGTTCTCCCCGTGTCTGCATAAGTTTATTCCGTGTGCTCCGGTTTCCCCCACAGTCCAAAGACATGCGGGCTAGGCGGATTGGACATGGTAAATTGCCCTTAGGGTCCAAAAAGGTTAGGAGGAGTTATTGGGTTACGGGTATAAGGTGGAAGTGAGGGCTTAAAGTCAGTCGGTGCAGACTCAAAGGGCCGAAAGGCCTCCTGCATTATATGATATATGTTTATACTCTATTCTGTTTCTTATTTTCTCAAATGTAAGCCATGTTTCTGCTTTACCTGCCAAAGTGTATCACCTTGCATTTATTTATTCGAAAGTTAATTTGTCACTTAACAACCAAGTCTAACTTAGGCGCTAGCAACAGCGCCGCACCTGACGGCCCCGGGGAGATACTCAGGGAGTCTGGTAGTAATGGCTTTGTTGAGAATTTGGAGGCTGTTTTGCCAGCACTTCAGGCTGCGGGCAGGGTCAAGGGAAATGCCGATTCTGGGGGAGCTATAGATTTGAGGCAGGCAAGTGGGATGGAAATTTTGGGAGATGGGAGAAGAAAAGAATTAGGACACTGAAAGATTTGTTTCTTGGGGGTCGGTTTGCAGGATTGAAGGAGCTGGGAGCGAAGTATGGGTTGGAGCAGGGGGAAATATTTAGATACATGCAGGTTTGAGACTTTGCCAGAAAGGAGATACAGAGCTTCCCAGTAGAGCTGTCTTCCACATTGCTGGAGGAGGTGATGACAACAGGGGGACTGGAGGTGCTGACGACAGGGGGACTGTCGAAAGGGGTAGTATCGGCGGTTTACGGGGCTATTTTGGAAGACGAGTAGGCGCTACTGGAGGGGATCAAGGCAAAGTGGGAGGAAGAGTTGGGAGAGGGTATGGAGTCAGAGTTCAGGTGTGAGGTGCTCCAGGGGGGGAATGCCTGCACCTCGTGTGCGAGGTTGGGGTTGATACAGCTGAAGGTGGTGTATAGAGCACACCTTACAAGGGTGAGGATGAGTCGGCTCTTTGAGGGGTTAGAAGATATGTGTGAAAGCTGTTGGGGGGGGGGGGGGGGGGGCGGGGGGGCGTGGTGGGGGGGTGCGCAAACCTCGTTCATATGTTTCGGTCCTGTCCAAAGCTGGATGATTACTGGAAGGAGATTTTTAGGGTAATCTCTAAAGTGGTGCACGTGAAACTGGATGCGGGCCCTCGGGAGGCCATATTCGGAGTGTCGGACCAACTCTGGTTGGACACGGGTGCGGAGGCAGATGGTGTAGCCTTCGCCTCATTGATCGCCTGAAGGCGGATCCTGTTAGTGTGGAGATCAACCTCTCCACCCTGTGCCCTGGCGTGGCGGGGGGACCTGTTGAAATTTTTGACTTGTGAAGGTCATATTTGAACTGAGGGGAAGTTTGGAGGGGTTCTACAATTCATGGGCGTTATTCATTACGCACTTTCGAGAATTGGATTACATCGAACATTGGGGGGGGGGGTTAGGAAGGTTGGGGAGAGGGGGACTGTGTGTGTGTTAATGGTGACTATGAGTGATTCCTGATTCCTTTTTGTCATTTGTTTATGTTAACATGCAGGCTAATGTTTGGGGGGTTTTGGTGACAGGATGGGATCGTTGTTATTGATATGGGGATTGGCATTGCATTCATTACTGATTATTGTTTATTGTTGGGTGTAAATTTGGGAGAAAATGTGATAAAGGAGGAGAATAAAAATATTTTTAAAAAACAACCAAGTCTAACTTAACTAAATCTTTTACTTGAAGTGCTTCGACCCTCCCAAAAGCCTGGACTTTTTGACATTTTGGCCGAGATTTGCAATTCAGTGGGCTGAACATGAATTTTCCTATCTGAGTCAACACCAAGTACCTAATTTCCATCAATGTCTTTCAATTAACTGTACGACACTGTGTTTTCACCGGCAGAAAGATACAATAAAATTGGCAGGTTTACTTGGGCAGAAGCAGCAGTAGTTGTAATGGGTTGGCACACAAAATGTGACAAAACCATGGGACTGAATTTTATAAATCTGGTAGGGATCCCATCACCATGGCTGGCAGCTGGAGTGGGGAGAGATGTCCCCATGCGATGGGCCACATTTTGTGCCAATTTTGTGGCTGCCACCAGTGCCGCTATCCGTGGCACTGCACAGCTGCACACCCCCAAGAACTGCCACCGCAATCAAAGAGCTGGCCACTCAGGAGCACTACCGGAGTGGATGCACATGAAGGATGAAAATCGCTTATTGTCACGAGTAGGCTTCAATGAAGTTACTGTGAAAAGCCCCTAGTCGCCACATTCCGGCGCCTGTCCGGGGAGGCTGGTACGGGAATCGAACCGTGCTGCTGGCCTGCTTGGTCTGCTTTTAATGCCAGCGATTTAGCTGAGTGAGCTAAACCAGCCCCGGATGAGAGCGTACCAACAGCTGCGCACTCTCAAAGTCAGGTAAGTGGGCAGGTCCCAGCGAGAGACAGATGGCTTGCTGAAAACAGGTGACATCGTTGCTGCAGGGTCGGCCATTGCAACCGGGGTCATCAGTAGGTCAAGGAGTGTCCCATAAGGAGATTTCCCTGCACCTTAGAGCCTGCTTGGAAGCCGGCAGGATTTGCCTGCCTGGCAAATTGCAAATGTTGCTGGAAAAATACCAGAGGAGGTTGAACCAGGTCCTTAATTGGCCACTTAAGTGGCTCAATTAACTACCAAGTAGGTGGGCCATCTGCCACCTTCCATGCTGCTGGCAAAATGGCATATTGGGGGAGATGGCAAGCATGCCACCTGCTGTCTTCCTGTGCCATTTTGCCAGCCTTCCCAACTCTCAGTCCTTCTCCAAAGACCGCATGGTGGCACAGTGGTTAGCACTGCTGCTCACAGTGCCAGGTACCTGGGTTCTATTCCAGCCTATGGTGTCTGTGTGGAGTTTGCACATTCATCGTGTCTGCGTGGGTTTCCTTCGGATTCTCTGGTTTCCTCCCACAGTCCAAAAAAGCGCAGGTTAGATGGACTGGCCGTGCTAAATTTCCCCTTGGTGTCCAAAATGTTAGGTCGGGTTACGGGGATAGGGCGGGAGCACAGGCCTGGATAGGGTGTTCTTTTGGAGGGTCGGTGAAGATTCGATGGGCCAAATAGCCTCCTTTTGCGCTGTAGTGATTCTATGACAGGGCTGGTAAAATTCAGCCCATGGAAACAATCGCTGCCAGACAGTATATGTAAACTTAAGATGTTTAATATATTGTTAGTTGATCTCCCATGACATAGTCTGTTGGGATTCCAAGACTCAGGGTCAGAATTAAGCATAATTTTCAGGTTAAGCGAGGTCACAGGGTGTTAATTGAATCATGCAGACAAATTATAATCCTTATAACATCGTTCTTATTTTTATCTAATACTTCAATGTTATATATTATTTATAGTAAAGTAGGAAAACTGATGGCAATTTTAGAAGTGTAAGAGTTTCTCTGAAGAAAGCTGGGAGATGCAAAACTGAGGGCTGCATTGCCACTGAAATAGATAATTAAGAGTAAATTGAGCTAGTTAACAAACCACTTGACTGGAATAATACACTGCCCATGCCATAGTATGGTTGGCATGGGCAGGAGTGGGCTGTTTCTTCACACATGGGTTGAAAAGTAGGGAAAGAAGGGAATTGACATCCTTTGAGGGGTACCCTTCCTCCAAGCCTCCAAAATCAGTTCCTCTACACTCACCCCCAGTTGCTCAATCGCATCCCAGCCAAAAAGGCGTGACTCCGGCATCCATCTTCTCTCCTTCCAGTACCTGCTTGTCACCTCTGCACCACCCACTGCTGAACTCTGGGAGGGCCAGGACTGCTGATGCTGCTGGCCAATCAGATTGGCTGGCAGCCCTCAAGGGTGGGACTTGCACTGAGGGGCCGAAGCCTCACTATCACCCAGTTAATCCTGCCTGCAGTGTATCGGCTGCTGATGACTTTGTGGGGGAGGGAAGGATGGATGGGAGGAGGGAGGAGGGGAGGGGAGGGGAGGGGCAAGCAATACTTTGCACCTTTCGTATATCCATTGTACATGCAAATACCCATAGTATAATTTGGCCATGACATTTAGGATGGTGGAAGAATTAAGATACATATTTGTGCCTCTGACTTTCCCTCCCACCACATCCACCCATGGTGAGTTCTTAATGACTAGTTATAGGAAATATTAGGGGAAGGGCCGTTGGGAAAACTGGAAATCAATACAATTACAAAGCAGCAAGCCTGTCTCGCCTCGTAAAAAGTGACATTGAAGGACAGAAAAAAGGAAGACAAGTAAACACAGTAATGAAACATGTGTAGAGGACAGCAGGAAGCAATTATTTCTGGTTGAAAGGATCCCTGTATAGTGTCAAACTTACCATATGTATCATCTTACAGGTGTTTACAATTATTTTCTTAATTGGACATTAAATGTTGTAATCTTTCCATCAAATTAGACTCCTGGAATTTGACAATACAAAAGGAGGCCATTCAACCGGTTAGACTGGTGCTAGTTCTTTGTAAGAGCTCACTGATGTGCATTTATAGGCTTTGTGTTTATTTGCATTATTTGTTTATGGGACACGGACGTCACGAGCAAGGCCAGCTTCTGTTGCCCATTCCTAATTACTGAGACTAGCTTCATATTCCAAATTATTTATTGAAGTCACATTCCAGCAGTCATTGTAGGATTTGAACCACCTCCCCCCCAGAGAATTAGCCTCTGGATTCCCAGTCCAGTGACATTGGGATGGATTTTCGTGGAATCAGGTAGACTCCATAGAGGTGTGAGAATGACAGTCAGGACACAGTTCTTGGATTCCCTAACCAGTTCCCAGGGTTTCCTATTTTCATTGGTGGAGGTTAGTGGTGTGGGCTGCTGCAGTTCATGACCCTTCACCTGACGTCCCTGATCTGTCTCGCTCCATTGCAGGATGAGTGGAGGGTCATAGCATGGCATGGAGGGTATGAGGGGCCAGGTGGGGTGGGTGGCAGAGATGGCATGGATGAGGCATAGAAACATAGAAAAGAGGAGCAGTAGTAGGCCATTCAGCCCTTCGAGCTTGTTCCACTATTCAGCATGATCATAGCTGATCTTCGATCTCAATGCCCTATTCCCACTTATCTATCTCTTTCTTGAATACATTAAGTGACTTGGCGTCCACAGCCTTCTGTGGCAGAGAATTCCACAGCTTCACTACCCTTTGAGTGAAGAAATCATTCCTAATCTTAATGGTCGACCCCATATCTTGTCCCCTGGTTCTAGATTCTCAACTAGGGAAAACATCCTCCCTGCTTCTAGTCTGTCCCACCTTGGTAGAATTTTATACGTATCCAACAGGGGCGAAATGCTCCGACCTCCAGCAGGGTTGGAGAATTGCCTGGGGCCGCCGAAAATCCGGCCCCCGCAGTGGCAGAGGTTCTCCACCACCCGGGAAGTGGCGGTGGCGGGAATCTCGCCAATCCGATCAGAGAGGCCCCTGCGGTGATTCTCCGGCCCGGATGGGCCGAAGTCCCGCCGCTGGGATGCCTCTCCCGCCGCTGGGAGGCCTCTCCCGCCGCCGAGGTTTAAACCACCTCTGGAACGGCGGGCTCAGCGGCGCGAGCAGGCCCCCGGGGTCCTGGGGGGGGGGCGGGGGGAGATCGAACCCCGGGGGGTGCCCCCATGGTGGCCTGGCCCGTATTCGGGGCCCCCCGCTCAGACTCCGGGCCAGTGCCCTGGGTGCACTATTTCTCCTCCGCGGCCGCCACGGCCTTCGCCATGGCGGAAGCGGAAGAGAACCCCACATCGCGCATGCGCCGACCGGCGAAAGCCTTTCGGCCAGCCCCGCTGCCGGGGGCGCCGGTTTTTTGCGCCAGTCTTCTGGCGCGGGGCTGGCCCCCAAAGGTGCGGAGAATTCCCCACCTTTGTGGAGGCCCGACCCCTGAGTGGTTGGCGCCACTCCCCTACGCCGGGACCCTCCGTCACGCCGGGTAGGGGAGAATCCCGCCCCAGATCTCCTCTCATTCTTCTAAACTATAGTGAATACAGGCACAGTAAACCAATCTCTCCTCATCGGACAGTCCTGCCCACCCCGGTGTCAGCCTAGTAAACCTCCACTGCAATCCCTCTGTGCAAGTATATCTTTCCTTAGAGAGGGAGATCAAAACTGCACACAATAGTCTGGGTGTCTTCTCACTATATTGTAACTACAGTAAAGCACTCCTATTTCTGAACTCAAATCCTCTTTCAATGAAGGCTGATGTATCATTTGCCTTCCTAATCACTTGCTGCAACTGCCTCTCCACTTTCATTGATTGGTGTACAAGGACCCAGATCCCCTTGTATATTCTAATATATCACCATTTTAATAATACTCTTCCTTTCTGTTTTTCACAGTATTAGAGTCCTTCCTCTTGATTTCCCTTTGTTTCCATTTCTTTTGTTTTATTTGATTATTTTTGATCCATGGATTCATAATTGGAATGCACATTTATGCAGTCAACTTCAGCTGAGGCAGTCAGGACAGTGTGTTCCAGAATTTGTTTTTGGAGAGGAGAATACAGACTCATCGGAGCTGAGGGAATCTTAAAGACCAGCTTTGGAGGGAGTTAGTTCGATTGGCTAGCTGACAACCTGAACATGGTCAGGGACAATGTTCTGGCTGACAACAGTCAGTGATTGTTTCCTGTGAGATGCTTCTGAAGGAGTTAGGCAGAGGTGATTAGACCTTGCATGAACAAGGAGCTCTCTCCCTCTCTCTGCTGAAGTCAAGGATTGCTTTTTGTTCTAAAACCAATGAGTGCCTGACACATCTTTACTATATAGTTGAAATGATCTTGAATCTACAAAGTAGAGAGCCTAGCCAGAGAAAACCTTCTCAAGCTTAGAAGGAATAAGCATCAAAGCAAAATCTTGAACTCCTGAAAGTTGTTGTCTGAAGACCATCATTGTGCATCAGAGATCTTGGGCCGAATTCTCCGCCAGGCCCGACACCATCGTGAAACCCGGCGAGGTATGGTTGCTGCCGTCGTGAACCGGTCTCGAACGGCAGGCCGCTCGGCCCATCCGGGTCGGAGAATCGCGGACCGCCGTGAAAAATTGCGACACGCCATTTGGGGGTGGGGGGGGGGGGGGTTGGGAGAATCGCGGGAGGTGCGAGAGCGGACCTCCCGCGATTCTCCCACCCGGCGTGCGGAGCGAAGAATTCCACCCCTTTTATCCTTTTTACTTCATTATAATTGTTTCTTCCGTCTTCACCATTATTTCTCTCTTTCCATCTATGTCGTCTGTGTGTGTTTGTGCGTGTAGAGTGGGGCTCATGGAAAGGGGAGGGGTTGGGTAAGGGGAGTCAGGTTGTCCGTTACATTTTTGTCCGTTTAATTATATTATATTATTGTCAAATAATAAAATGTTATTTGTATGTTAAATTTGCAAACCTGGTGACTGCAGTTTATTGGGTTCAGGTAAGATCCTCAGGTATTTAAAAATTACATCAATTCAACTTGTGTTGCGACTCTGGCTCATGTGGGCCTGGAATTGACTGTGCAGTAGTCCAGGGTGTCGTGACAAAATCAAAGTGTCTAACTTCACATCTAGCCATGTTGTACTGCATCTGCCCACTCACTCAACTTGTCAAAATCACTTGAAACCTCTTTGCATGCTCCTCACAATTCTCAATTCCGTCCCGTTGTGTTTTGTCACCAAATTTGGAAATGTTACATTTGGTTCCTTCATCCAGGTCATTTATATATAAATCATGGCCAGCTGGGGTCCAGGCACTGACTCATGTGGTACCCCACTAGTCACTGCCTGCCACTGAGAAAAAGATGCATTTAACTCTCAGTTTCCTGTCTGTCTACCAATTTACAGTGCAGAAGGAGGTCATTCAACCCATCGTGTCTGCACCGGCCCTTGGAAAGAGCCCATGCCTCCACCTGGTCCCCGTAACCTAGTAACCCCACCTAACCTTTTGGACACTAAGGGGCAGTTTATCATGGCCAATCCACCTAAGCTGCATATCTGTGGACTGTGGGAGGAAACCGGAGGACCCGGAGGAAACCCACGCACACACTGGAGGAAATCCACACAGATAGTCATCCGAGGCCGGAACTGAACCCGTGTCCCTGGAGCTGTGAGGCAGCAGTGCTAACAACTGTGCAACGTGCCACCCGTACTCTTGAGGAGAGTGTGTGGTGGTTGAGCTGGGTGAGGACTAGAGACTAGAGGACTAGAGAATCAAGCCAGGCCTTTTAAACAGCCCGCCTCGGCACTTGGCCGCCTCTGTAGCTGCTTCCAAACTCTTTCTGGGGGCCTATAGGCCTGATTCTTGCGAGCACTTCCCTGGAATGAAACTCCCGTCTTTGCGGACACTTTTTCCTGAGGCACCCGTGCGGTGTTGGGATGTTTCCCTACTCCCACTATCTACCTCAAGGTTAAAAATGCAGCCTAGTACCACTGAGTCACCATCTCCCCAATAGAAACAAACTATAACACTTAAGAGAGAATTGCAATAATAATAATAATATGACACAGTCTATCATTTAAAATATTTCTACAACTAATGCCAAGTTTTTCCTTTCTCAAGATGACCTGTTTCTGCTCATTATCCTTCCCCCAGTGTTTCCACTGGTAGCTTCGGTTAGGGACTTCATTTGAAGACCAAATACAATGGGCAGAGATTTAATAGCGGATAAAAGCAAATTACTGCGGCTACTGGAATCTGAAACCAAAGAGAAAATGCTGGAAAATCTCAGCAGGTCTGGCAGCATCTGTAGGGAGAGAAAAAAGCTACTGTTTCGAGTCCAGATGACTCTTTGTCGAAGCTGGTTCAAAAGAACCTGATACACTTCCTGCTCAGCGATCAGGGATTCCTGTTTCTGATAATGGTGCATATTGCTGATTAGCTTTACTTTAAATATTACTCAATGGTAGGAGGTCTTGTGGCACTGTGTTAGCACCCCTACCTCTAGACCAGAAGCTCCTAGGTTCAAGTCCAAGGCTTGTTGGCGATGAAAGGAATGTTCATGACACGGTTCAAGAGGTTGAAAATCAGCTTGGGAATCCTTTCACCACTTACGCACTATAAAACTGTATGTGTGAAGACAAGTAGAAAAAACTCAGTGGTTACTTAAAGTTCACAACCACTTTGCAGTTTAAACTCTGTGGATTTTATAGAATTGCATGCCAGTCTGCTTAAATTGCCAGGAGTCCATGGAACTGAAAATATGATTTTGTTCACTCCTGAGGAACTCTCTGTTCCCACGGTAAACCTTGTACCAATAGGTCTCTCAGATACTTCATTTGAGACAGAACTACAATAATTTTGGTTGGGCCTCTATCCAAAGGAGTTTGGAAGAATGAGAAGTGATCTTCTTCAAACACTGAGGGTGGGATTTACTGTGCAACCGGGAACCGGCCAGCCATTGGCTTGCAGCAGGATCTTCTGGTCTCGCTGTTGTCAATGGGATTTCCCGTTGAATGCACTCCTCGCCGCTGGGAGACCTGCGACGGGGGTGCGCTGTCGGCGGGACCAGAAAATCCCAAAGGCATGAGGGCCGGAAGGTTCCAGTCATAAGGTCCGAAGGGGACTTGACAGGTATGTTGCTGAGAGGATGGTTCCCCTTCTGGGCGATTAAATCCATAGGACACAGTTTAAAAATAAGTGGTCTTCCATTTAAATCCGAGATGAGGAGAAACTCTTTCTCTCAGAGAGCCCATAATCTGTGGAATTCTCTCCCACAGACAGCAGCGGGGGCTCGGCCATTGAATGTTTTTAAGGCTGAGTTAGATAGGTTCTTGATTGGAAAAGGAGTCAAACGGTGTGGGGGTTGGCAGTAAATTAAATTTGAGACCGAGTCAAATCAGCCACGGTGTTATCAAATGGCGGAGCCGGGCCAAGGGGCCAAATGGCCTACTTCTGCTCCTAATTTGTATGTTTATATGTGCACTTTGTCCTTAACTATTGTTTTGCTTAATATCAAATTGATAAACCAATATATAACCTTCATTGTTTAAACTGCAGGTTCTTGTTGCACATCCTATTATACATTTTGACTTTGATCAAAATATCTCTTCTCACCCTTGACCTTACTGGTTGGTTGGTTGAACACAGTTGGTTGTTCATGATGATTCATGCTCCTTCAATATCTATCCTCTGCGGCCCCTACCTCTGTCTTTATCCTATTATGATCCATTGCTACCATGCCATTATAGCCTACACATTTACATCCATGATTTCTTCTCCTACATTTACAATATCACCTCTGGCTACTTCTTGTTCCTCACTTAGATACCACTTTTCTCTGTAAGTCTTTGTTCAAAATGAAGTTGTAGTTGAGCCAGAGCAATATCTGTAAGTAAAAGATTGTCCTGTTTCACATTTGCTGGAAACTTTGGCCCAGCGTTTTGCGACAACGAAGAGGCTCAAACCCGGCATTTCCTATTATTTTCACGGGAGACGGACTGGATTTGGTCTGGGGTTTACACGTGCATTCTTTACAAAGGTTTCTGCCCATTGAGATGTCCAGCTGCCTCCACTGTAGTGGGATTTTGGTAGGCCACGAGAATGAAGCCCAAAATGTGCATAATAGAGCAGGTAGGAGGGGGTCTGAACTTGTGGATTTTGTTTGTATAGCCAGCATTTGAAGACATAAGGTACCCCTGGAACACTTTTGGGAGAGGTAAGTCATCCTTTGAGAGAGTTTATTCACCCTTGGGGATTGTTAACGGTAAACATAATTGTGAGTAAAAAGTGCAGAAACTCATTGGAACTGTTGAAGCTGTCAAGGAACTGGCAATGCGGTCAAAGAACCATCAAGATGCCGAATATCTGTCAAAGGACACCAGGTGAGTTGGCATGGAGGGAGTAAGGGCAAAGGATGGTGGGTGGAGGCATGGATTGACATGAGTTGACACTAAGTTGGCAGAGGGGCTATTGGGGACATGGAGGATCGAAAGGCCATGGATGGGAGGGACGTGGTGGCATAGGTTGGAATGGATAGGGTATGGGGAGGGTGTGGAGGGATGTTGGTTGTCTTTTGTTTCATTTCTTTTAGCTAACAAACAAAATTCCAGAGCACAGAGGCTGGCCTTCCACCCAGCCCATCTCTGCACGCAACAGCCTCAACATTTGTTCCCAGGATGGTGGGCCCAACTTACACTTCATCCTACATTCCCCTGAACAAAAGTCCCAAATGCGAGCAGAAATTATTGAAGGTTGGATTCGCAGAGTTGGCAATTCTCCCATGTCTTCACACCTGACCCAGGAGCGTAAACCTTTGTAGCTCAAGTACTGATTTTCCCCTTTCTCTGTTCTTGTTGATGATAAATATTATTTGGCTTGGTGACCGGCTTGAGTTTGAGCTCAACCTCAAAGCATGTGTGGCCACCAAAAGTGCAGACATTCATCTTTTCAAATTGCTAACCTATGTCCCTGCCTCCCCCAATTTCCCTGATACCCTCCTTCATATTTTTCTATCTCCAAACTTGATATCTCCACCTTGATCTCCCAAACACCACCCTGCACAAATTCCATCCGGTCCAGCACCCTACTGCAGAAACCTGATCTTACACCAAACGCTGCCCGAAATCTGGCCTGAATGCTTGTGAGCACAAACTCCTTCTCAGACATCAATCATCCCCAATCCCATGCCTCGGTACTCACTGCTCCTTCAATTCCACTATTCTGTATATAAACTTTCTCACCCCCACTATTCACCCGAGATGTACTCCCAAATCATGGTGGCAGAAAATTAGTTACTGGACACCTGAGGACTCTGGCGTATAGCTGCTGAAACCCATCACTTTGCTGTCTCTTTCTCTATCATCAAAAGCTCCCTGAAAATCTACCTCAGACCATTCTCTCAACACCCCCTCCCCTACAGTTCTATCCTTTTCCTACTTGTTCTTCCCACCAACCCCCTCGGTAAAGCCTCCTGTCAACGTTTCATTCAGTGAAAGTTGCAATAACCATGTAATTTATTCCTCCTGCAATCCTTGAGGGGATGAACTTGAATGAATTTATATTTTAATTTATGCCCATTTGAGTCATTGCTAGAACCTCGCAGTTATGGTCAAAGGACAGAAGAGATCTGGAAGTTGCCTGGTGTGACCATACAATGAGTAATCAGCACACAAGATGATAGCAAAATCTCTGCCGTATTCAGTACGTCCAGACTGTTGATATAATTTCTAAAAAGTAAATTGATTGGGTTGTGAGCAATTTTAATTAAGAGTGGAATACACAAATGGAAAATGATGGAGAGTAGAACAATATAGACTGGCATGTAGGTTTTCTACAGCAGTTGAAGTCCATAATAGAAATACATACATGTTCAAGGAACTAATTG
This sequence comes from Scyliorhinus canicula, assembly GCF_902713615.1. NCBI lineage: Eukaryota > Metazoa > Chordata > Chondrichthyes > Carcharhiniformes > Scyliorhinidae > Scyliorhinus > Scyliorhinus canicula. The sequence continues at coordinate 130,020,251 of NC_052156.1, forward strand.
CATAGCAGGCTCTTATGTGGTTAACAGACGGACCATTGCATTAAGGAACCAATGAACAAAATAACCTGGTCCCCTTGTTTGCACTTGCTCACATTTTGTAAGTTTTCAGTGCTTTCGGACACTAGAATTGCGAAGTCAGTCACGATTTAAAATGGGAGCGATTTTCTGGCCACGTTTTGCCCAGCAAAAATCCCACTGTCGGGAAAATACTGGGAGAGTCCTGAAACAGGATTTACGCCCGGCACCAAACAGTTTGCAATGTTCCCGGGCCCTCTCAATAGACATAATCAGGTCCACGCCAAACGAAAGTGTGTACCTGATTATCATGTGTTTAAATGCATTTTAAACTGCAAAGTCGACTTGACATCCACGGTGTGACATGGCGCCGGCAGGAATCACCGCTGGTCTCCACAAATGGAGCTCAGGGGCAGCACGGTGGCCTAGTGGTTAGCACAACCGCCTCACGGCGCTGAGGTCCCAGGTTCGATCCCGGCTCTGGGTCACTGTCCGTGTGGAGTTTGCACGTTCTCCCCGTGTCTGCGTGGGTTTCGCCCCCACAACCCAAAAATGTGCAGAGTAGGTGGATTGGCCACGCTAAATTGCCCCTTAATTGGAAAAAATAATTGGCTAATCTAAAATTTAAAAAAAAACAAATGGAGCTCAGACATGATGACCATGCCGGGGGCTTGGGGGCCATAGGAGCCCCAGATTGGGGGGGGGGTGGGGGAACATGGCAGGGCACTGCCCCCAGGCAGTGCCAACTTGGCAGCGGCCACCTGCACTACCAGAGTGCACTTCCAGCTTGGCATTGCTAAGGGGTGGGTCCTGAAGGGGGCGGGACCTTAGCAGAGTGTGACTCAATTGGGAGGGGGCCTTATGCTTGTGATTGTGAGATTAGCAATGATGCTGATGAGGATGCGTGGGAGGGGTGGTTGGCCTCGGGTTACCCTGGTGAGGGAGCTTGCCCCTCTTTGGTCATGTTTTGGGGTCTTCCCCTTTTCTGTGCATAGTTAACAAGGGGGAGATGCATTTAAGCGGTCCCTCTGCACTCACTCTCAGTCAAGCCAGCACGGAAAGCTTCTTCATGCTTCCTGGAGGGAGACCTAAACAAGATTCTGACTGCAGTGGAGGGGAGGCAAACCACCTGTACACCCGAGAGCGTAGAAGAGCCAGAAACAGCGAGGCTAATCCAGCCTGGGATGTGGTGGCTGCAGCAGTCGTTGCCAGCAGCCTGACATGGAGGACTGGCATCCAATTCCACAAGAAAATTAATTACCTCATTTGAGCCGCAAGGGTGAGTGACCACCTGTCTCCTCCTGGCATCAGTCCCGTCTGTCACACCTGGAATGTCAACATTAATCCACTGCCTGACTCCTTGCGGCCTCCCAGCACCTGACCCATCGCACAGTGTCATCCACAAATCCCCCGGCACTCCTCATCACTACCACTTCCTGTCTTGGCACAGTACCCACATGTGCCATTTGCTATACCCGCTCCCCCTGACACACCAGCCGTCTGACTTGAAATCTCCTCTTTGTGTCCCCACAGGAGAAAATAGCCCATAATAAAGGGGTGAGGGAGAAGACGGGTGAGGGAATGCCTGAGTTTGCGTCTCCTCACTCCCCCCATGAAGAGAGAGTGATGGAGATAGTAGGGGAGGCACAGGAGAGAGCCGTGAGTGACAGCAAGGCCGGCTGTACCATCGAAGTAAGGATCCACTGAATCTTCATCAATGTGACCTGTTTCAATTGAGCTCTAATTGCCCTAGACCCTTGTTTCTCCCTTTCTCTGAATAATATTTCTTGTCTTGCAGGATCGACAGCGGGCCATCTGGAAACACTGGCCACCCCTGCGACCCCAGAAGGACCTTGGTGGAAAGCTCTGAGGAAAGCACGGATCAGGCATCATAGCTATCACCTGCACAATCCACCGGCACAGTGACACACCTCGGTGGACGATATTAGCAGTCAGGCTTCTGGATCACAATCTGGTGAGCACGACACAGCTTCGAATGCACACTAGGTGGAGGCAAGGGACCTGGCAGTCAGAGGTCTGCTGGATCCCAGGACACAGCTGTTCCCCCAGACAGATGATGAGCCTCTGGAAAAGGTTCTCCCTCAGCTGCTAGGGATGCAAAGGCACAGCCCGGAAACCCAAGAGTGGGTATCAGCGACATTCCAGCAACTGCAAGGCCGTTTGGAAGAGTCCCAACGTCTTCAGGTTCAGGAGATGGTGCTGGCATTGGGTGGCACCCAGGGAAACACTGTAAAGGTGGTGACCGCAGGGGAAATCCTGGGGCAGTACTTATGAGCCATGAGTGGCAGAGTCCAAGGCATGGCTCGGTCTCTGAAGACCATGGCTTCGGGCCTCGGGAGCATGGCCCAGTCACAGAGAACCATGGTTGAGGGCTTAGGTCATGGTCCAGACACAGAGGACCATTGCTGCACGGCTCAAAAGCTTGATCCAGATGAAGATGCCCATTGCTGAGGGCTCTCACACCATGGTGGAGACAATGGTGGGCATCCAGCACTGGCAGCGCCAGGTGGAGCAGAGTTTTCTTGTGCTCACGCCAGCTGCTCCAACATCCCTTGGAGTAGCCAAGAGGCCCATCAGCATTGCAGGAAAGGAGGATGTGCTGGAGCCCATCCCGGGGCCTTCCACGCAGGGCACTCTGGCAGTCTCCAGCACTCCTGAATCACCCCTTCATGATACAGTGGCACCTGAAAGTTGGCCATTACCAGGCACTCCAGAGAACACCTGCTAAGGGGATTTCAGGCTACAGGGTGCAGAAGGCAGCAGGTCACCTCCACTTCTCATGTGTATCCTGGGGAGACATGTAGAGTAGCATTGGGCCATGCAAGATTAAGAGATCAAAGCTGCAACTCCTCTGTCTTTGATCCCTTTCCCGCAGGCAGTTTATCTCCCTATCTGAATTCAGATCCTGCTACAGACTCTCTAGGCAATCCCCAAAATGAGAGCCCTTAAGACCCACGGTGACAGGCATCTGGAATAACCGCCTCAGCACTCACTGAACCCGAGGCCTTGCGACCGCCCCACTCCCAGTCCCCTGGAGTGGTGGGCCAAAATAATGTGCCCCAACCCACACTCAGACATGAGTTATCATCACCTTCCTTTCTTGCCTAGGAGAGTGGAAAAGGGTTCTAGGACGGGGGACGGTTTGAAGTGTTTTGGGGGAGGGGGGTATTATTGAGGTACCAGACACCAAGCCTCTAACTGGCAAATATGGAGGCAATGAGGGCCTCCCTAGTCCTCCTGACATGTCCGACCCTTACTGTCGCCTGTCCCCCATCCTTCGGGTCCTTCTCAGGCTCATCCTCCACTCCCTCCTGGTCCGCCTCCTCCTCAGAGGAAGCTGCACATTCATCCTCCTCCTTCAGAATGTCTATCTGCTGCTGCGCCAGGTTGCGGAGGGCACAACAGACCACAGCGATGCAGGAGATACTCTGGGGCAGTAGCAAAAAGCACCGCCAGGGTGATCCAGACAGCAGAACAATATCTTAAGTAAGCCCATGCACTGCTCAATGACAGGCCGGGTTGCAGTGTGGACCTCATAATAACAGGTCCTCGGCTCAGTCTTGGAGCTCCACACTAATGTTATCAGACGTGACGTCAGTGGGGATCCTTTGGCCCTACGAGCCAACCCGTCATCTGGGATGATCCTCGAAGATCCATGACCTCTCCGGGTGTCCCAAGATGTACCTCTCGTGTACATTACCAGGATAGCATGCATGCACGTGCATGATGCTAAGGCAGTGGTCGCACTCGATTTGGACATTTAGGGAGTGGAACCTCTTCCGGTTGATGAAGGGCACTCCTTGGTGCCACAGTGCTCTCAGGGTGACATGCATGCTCTTGATGACCCCCTAGACCTGAGGCATCCCAGCGATGGAGGCGAATCCTGCAGCCTGGGCATCTTGGTGGGACTGGTCCAGGTCAAAGTGTGATGCCGGGCATACAGAGCATCCATGTCCTCCTGAATGCACGTGTGGGCTTCTGATTGTGAAATGTCACACAGGTCCCCACTCGAGCCCTGGAATGAACTGATGGAAAAATGTTCATGGCTGCCATGACCTTCATGGCTTCTGGAAGCATGTACACTTCTCCTTCATGTGGCGCCAGATCACAAGGATGTGGCACAGGTGCCGCACTGCCTCCATGGTGAGGCGGAGTCTTTGACGGCACATGATGTCCAATAGCTCGTCGTAGGGCATGCGAGTCCCGTACAAGTGATGTGTCCTTCTCCACTGTCTTCTGACCCTCTTCTCGGCCTGATAGATGGCTGGGTCTGTTTTCTGACCAGTGGCCCCTGTTGTTCTGGTGGAGACTCCAGCCTGGGTTGGTCTTACAGCAGGAGGTGGCATCTGTCCGTTGCCACTGCATTGATGAAGATTATTGCCAGCTCGACATGCTACACTCTAAAATTCATCATTACGCTCGGAAGAATGGAAGAAGGAGAGAGAGAGATAGACAGTAAGTTATCCATCCTGGGATGCTCAATCTCTCGCAATACCCCTTGTTCTGTTGTCCTGGAGACTGACAACCCTACTCTGTGTCCGCCAGCATGCGCCACCTCAATTAGTTACTGGCCATAACACATGATCGCCTCAATGGCACTGGCATGCCCGGGCCACCTCATAGCCACCAATGACCTCTCATCTAGCTGTTTCCTTCCCCCGCATCAGCTGCTGTGGGATCCTTCATGTGCCATGGCTCATGGATGCCCAAGTACAGTTGGGGGTCGGTGTTGCAAGGTGCGTGCCTACCCCTCCCGATGCCCAGCCACCTACCTTCAACCCTCAACAATTGAGGATTCCACCACTTACCCTGAATTGGAGTGCGAGGCAGCTGAGTGTGGTGAAGGATATAAGATGATGGCCAATTGGTTGGACGAGCATGACTCGCAGGGATGTGAGAGGAAACAGGCCTTTCAGAGGACCAGACCAATAATAATATAATAATAACCTTTATTGTCACAAGTAGGCTTACATTAACCCTGTAATGAAGTTACTGTGAAAAGCCCTTAGTCGCCACATTCCATCACCTGTTCGGGTACACAGCGGGAGAATTCAGAATGTCCAAATTACCTAACAGCATGTCTTTTGGGACTTGTGGGAGGAAACCGGAGCACCCGGAAGAAACCCATGCAGACATGGGGAGAACATGCAGACTCCGCACAGACAGTGACCCAAGCCGGGAATCGAACCTGTGACCCTGGTGCTGTGAAGTAACTGTGCTAACCACTGTGCTACCGTGCTGTGGATACTCAGACTTGCATTTCTCACAATCCTATTGCTGTCATGCCATAATTTTCAATGCACCTGGGCAGTCAGTGTATGACCTACAATATAAAGTCGAACAGGAATGAAATATTGCCCCCCTCCCCCTAACATGATTATCCTGCCTTCACTCTCTGAATGACCCCTGTCCACCCAGATCAGGAGCCCTTACCCCCGGGCCATTGGCAGCAACATGTGTGTGCTTGTGCTCTTGTGGCGGATAACTGACTGTGAGAAGGTTCTCATTGAGGAACACTTGCACTATGATTTCTCAGTAGACCTATCTACTTATATGGTGAACACTTGCTTCTAAAAAAGGCATGCATTTGAGACATAACAGATGGAAAAAAACACTCATTTAAAATAAAAGGCTGAGGACCTGGGTTCGATCCCGGCCCCGAGTCACTGTCCACGTGATGTGGAGATACCGGCATTGGATTGCGGTGAGCACAGTGAGAGTACAGTGAGAAGTCTTAGAACACCAGGTTAAAGTCCAACAGGTTTGTTTCAAATCACTAGCTTTTGGAGCACTGTCCACGTGGAGTTTGCACATTCTCACGATGTCGGCGTGGGTCTCGCCCTCACAACTCAAAGATGTGCAGGGTAGGTGGATTGACCACGTTAAATTGTCCCTTAATTGGAAAACCTAAAAAAAACAAACTAAAATAAAAGGCTGCTCGCCCACCTGCTTGTCTGGGGAAAGTAGCTCCAGGTAAGGCATGCAGTTCAGACGAGATCGAAAAAAATCCCGTCCAAAAATTCTGACCTTAGACATAACAGGTGCGCCTTCTTGGAAGCACTTCAAAGGTGATGGAGCGTGAAGTGTTGCGTTAATATCTGAAAAGCTCCTTTGATTGAGGCAACAGCTGCCAGACCTGGTGCTTGTAATAGTTAATGGGGAGTGAAATGGAATGTCAACAAAAAAAAACACGCAGCCTTTGAAGCAAACAGAGAGAAGAGAAGCCATTGCAACCTGATTGGATTTGAAATTGACCTGAAGTGAAATACTTTTAAGACTTTTCAGAAGACTAACCACGTGGCCCTAACCCTGGCAGTGACCTCTGACCTGAATCCCTCCAGCCCAGCCCGAGCCCCAGCTACATGGAAGCCCCCCCCCCCCCCCCCCCCCCCACCGCCGCCCCATGGCAGCAGTTGACTTACCCTTGTGCACCCTGGAGATAAGTTCTTTGCGGTACTTACCGCCTTTCTCCCCTTAGAGTCAATGATGCCTGGTCCTAGTTTTTAGGGACCAGGAGTGATTATCACCCAGGCTGCTAGGAGGTGGGAAAAATGTGTGAGGCCGGAATATCTGAGTTTAATCTTGTTAATCAGATTGAAAAAATTTAAAATCCCATGGGATCCAGGGCAATTTTACAAAGTGAATCCAAGATTGGCTTGGTGACAGGAGGCAGAGGGTGTTGGTGAAAGTTTTTTTGTGTGACTGGAAGCCTGTGTCTAGTGATGTACCATAGGTTCAATGCTGGGTTCCTTGCTGTTTGTGGTGTGTAAGGATCCTTCCTGTTCCTTCTTATTTATTCCCTGTCTATTCCCTTGTTTTCACCTTTCTTTTATTTCTGCTGTTACATTTTTGATCCATGGATGTATAATGGACCTGTATCTTTAAGGCAAACAGGAAGGTCCAGAAGGCTGTGCTGCTTTAGACTGACACGGTGATGACTCAGATTGATTGATTTGACTGGTGATCAATAATTGGGCCTAAAAGATGGTGCTCTGCCCCGTAACAGGTGGCAATTGGATGGATCTGTTCCCACTGAAATGGTTCAGAGACCTAAAGAGCTTTCAGTTTCGCTTTTGGCTGCTGAGGGAGAAAAGCTCTCTTTTTCCCACTCTTTTTTCTCCAGAAATGACCAGCGAATTCTCACCAAACGGTCACCGTGGGAACCAACTCGCTCTCTGCAGAAAAGGCTGATGCAAGCAGAGACCAGAATCTGGTACCTTTCTCTGCAGAACAGGCTGGTCTGAAGCTCTCCTGGAAAAGCTGTGAGTAAGATATTGCTAACTGCAGGGAAGATTGTTGTGGGCTATAGACAAGAGACTTTAAACTATGCTCATACGGTGAAGAATGTTGTCTGAAGAACTCACAATCTGAAACAAGGACTCTTATCATTTGACCTTAATCCTTATTTTTTTTATCACTTTCCATACCTCTATGTTTGTCTGTCTTGTGTGTATGGGTAGAGGGTGGGATAGCTAAAGGGGGAAGTCGGGTTTTAGTTTGTCATTAAGCAGCTGTGCTTGCTGCGTATTTCATATTTGTTTTTGTTATAAATAAATAATAATTGTTTTTAAACTTACAAACCTGGTGACTGTAATTATTAGACAGCCAAGGGCCAAAGATTTCTGGTAATTTTTATACGAATTATTGGTTAATTCACTTGAGCTGTGACTCCGAGATGAGTGGGGCTAGAATTGACTGTGCACTTGCCCAGGCTGTGGTAACAAGTGTACATTAATGATGTAGGCGGGAATGTGGGTGGTGTGATCAGTAAGTTCACAGTTCACACAAATTGGTTGTGTGGTAAATAGTGAAGGGGAAAGCCTTAGATTACAGGGAAAAATAGACAGATTGGTCAAATGGGCAGAACAGAGGCAAATGGAATTTAACCCTGAAAAGTGTGACTTTTGGGAGGAGAAACAAGGCAAGGAAATGACTGGTAGGATGCTTGGAAGTACAAAGGACTGGAGGAACCTTGGGGTGCATGTCCATAAATCCCTGAAGGCAACAGGACTGGTACATAAGGTGGTTAAGAAGTCATATGGGATACTTGCCTTTATTAGCTGAGGCTAATTGGGCAGCATGGTGGCACAGTAGTTAGCACTGCTGCCTCACAGTGCCAGAGACCCGGGATTCAATTCCAGCCTTGGCTGACTGTGTGGAGTTTGCACTTCTTCCCCATGTCTGAGTGGGTTTCCTCCGCGTGCTCTGGTTTTGTCCCACAGTCCAAAGATGTGCTGGTTAGGTGGATTGGCCATGATAAATTCCTCCATAGTGTCCAAAGATGTGTACGTTAGTGGGGTTATCGGGATAAGGTGGCTGAATGGGCCTAGGTTGGGTGCTCTTTCAGAGGGTCAGTGCATATTCGATGGGCTGAATGGCCTCATTCTGCCCTGTAGGAATGCTATGATTCTATGATTCATAGAATATAGAATATAAGAACAGGGATCTTATGATGGAGCTACATAAAACACTCATTAGGGCACAGCTAGAGTACTGTGTGCAGTTCTGGTCATCACACTCTCTGAAGGATGTGATTGCACTAGACAGAGTACAAAGGAGATTCACCAGGATGTTGACAGGACTGAAGAGTTTTTGCTATGAAGAGAGGCTGGACTACTGGGGTTGTTCTGATAGCAGAGAAGGCTGTGAGGACACTTGATTAAAGTGTCCAAAATTATGAAGGGATATAGATAGGGTAGATAAGAAGAAACCTTTCCCTTTAGTTGGGGCAATAACCAGAAGGCATAGACTTAAGGTAAGGGGCAGGAGATTTAGAGGGGATTTGGGAAAAACATTTTCCCCCAGAGGGTTGTGGGAATCTGGAACTCACTGTCTGAAAGGGTGGTAGAGCAGCAACCCTCACAACATTTAAGAAGGACTTAGATGAGTGCTTGAAATGTCACAGCTCACAAGGCTAAGGACCAAGTGCTGGAAAATGGGATGAGAATAGATACGTACTTTGTGGCCGGCACAGACACGATGAGTCGAAGAGCCTCTTTTGTGCTGTCAAACCGTATCTATGACTCTATGAAATTCAGTCAATTTGATTTCAATCAGCTTCTCACCTCACCCTTTCGGTTCATGCCAGCGGGAAGGGTCCAGGAAGATTGCAAACTGTTTTGTGCCTGACGCGAATCCCGTGTTTGGCCTCGCGCCCAATTTTCCCGACACAACGGGATTGCCGCTGGATGCAACACAGCTGAAAAATTCCACCCTGTGTTTATGGATTATAAAGCCTGATCCCGCAAGTTCAACAGTCTTCATTTATGTGGATAACATGAAAGAGCCTGTGGTGTAATACACATCCGTTTTGCGTATGCTATGGAGTTACATGTTCACATTAATGGCATTTTTTTAAAAGGTCGTTCACCCCACATACGTAGATATCACCAAAGGTTCAATGGAATTAATGCAGGTTTCTTAGAACTATATGGTGGCTTTGTGGAAATGAGTCTGGTGAATTTAATTCAGCAGGAGGGATGGATTTCAGGAGGGAGTAATTGTCAGATTCGATTTAGAAACTCCGAGCTGACAGCAGATGCATTACTCTGCAGTGCCGTGCTGGTGCTCTGATGTATGCATTCTGTATCCTGAGGTTCTGAGTTACAGTGTGCTGTAACTGATGTATTGTTAACTCAGATGACAATTGTGGAACACTGCCACTCTTCTACTTTCAAATCAGATTTTCCAGCGTGTAGGAGCTTCGAGTGATCATCTAACGTTGCTGCCAGACAATTCTGTTTAAAGCACAGATGGGAGCTCAGCTATATTTGGCTGACATAGACTTTCCACTGCTGACAGCTGACAGCAGAATTTGTGTAAGATCTTTTGAGTTAGATTTTTTGAAACATCCCATTTTATAAAGCGCATGTTTTTAACTCGCTTCCTGGATTGAATTTCAAGCGTTAATAATATGTATGCTATGGGTTTTGACAAAAAAATTATGCTAGGTTGTTTCAAAAGGGTACTTCTTTTCTGTATGTCAGGTCTGAAGAGTCAGAGAATAGTTGTTTATGCATTGGTTTTATCTGTAGGAATATCATCTGAAGGTGCCTCAAATACAATTGCACCATTTGTAACGACTACTTTGAAATGTCTGTAATGCTTTTCCGACTGTGTTGAAGCACCTCAGAGTTAACATGATCTGTGTAGAAAACTTGAATATTATTGCACTTTCTGTGATAGTCATTCTGAAATGTTTCTAATGTTCTTTCATATATTTTACAAATAAAGTATATTGTTTGCAAAGAAAAAACTGAAGGTGTCTTATGCATTGCAGTGAATAACGATTGTAACTTATTCAACGAGATTCTCACAGGTACGACCACATGATTATTCCCAGCCACAAAAGTGAGTTGTGTTCTAAGGATATGTATGACTGGTCTTTTCGTATCACTTCACAAGCATGTGGTGCAGTGATGTAATTCCTACCGAAACACATCGCTTCGTCACTTATGCATGACAGAGAAATCTTCTGTCACCTCATGAACCCTTTATAGTACAACAGTATAGACATTGTAGGTTTCCCTCCATCAGCTGTAGCCCACAGTAGAAATATGTAGATGATTAAGGAGCCAACTGTATAAAAGGCCCTTGACAATGTACCTGGTGGATGCATTAACGGAGCCAGCTTCAGCAAAATAATCTTGCAGACATTTTCATTTTGTTAAGCTTTCAGCATGTTTTGCCACAACCATTGCTAATTTGGTAACATCCTACTGTCTTTGGGTAAATCAAAATTCATCACTGCTACTGTTGAAGATGAAATCAATTATCAACCCCCGCACAGTAAATCCCCGGCCGCCTATCAGGACCCCGGTATCCGATTCGCCCGTCCCCGACCAGGGTGGCCGCGGAGCCACGGCAGCATCCCAACCGGCAATAGGTGGTTAGTTCCATTGCATCGGGAACTCGGCCGGTCGGGAGCGGATGATTGTTGGGCGGGACTTTGGCACTGGCCCCCCGGTGGCACGGCATTCTCCAGAGTCACACCGATTTTCGGGGCCTGGAGAATCATCAACCGGTGCCGGGCCCGATTACGGCGTGAAAGTGGATCCTCCACCCCTGTGCCGGCCACGATTGCAGCGCGGGGCTGCGGATAATCCAGCCCCTTGTATTCCGAACCCTGTTATACTGGACATTTCAGGGATGACTTATGTACAGAAACATTGAGGGCGCGATTCTCCGCAAAGAGCGATACTCTGATTCCTGCCTCCCCTCACAATACCTGTCCACTCTCTCGATGTAATGGCAAGGGGTTCAATCGCCAACGTGAATAACAATGATGACAACAGGTCACGTTCCCCTCTGCAATCTAAAATACCCCGTGTCCATCCCATTTGTCCTCACACTGGCCATGGGTGCTGCATGTAACAACTGTGTCCATGTTTTAAACGATGGTGTCCGCCCTCCCTATCCTCTCCTATTCCTATCCAGAAAAGCACTCGCCTCACCAACCATTATCTGCTCCATTCACCATCCAGCCTCTCCTCCGAATCCTTCCCCCCACCGCTCCCATCCCCCTTCATCCCCCCTGCATTTCCCCCCATGCCCTCCACCCCTTTACCTGGCTACCCCCTATAGCCCTCTCACCCACATTGATTACGTTTACTACCATTCCCTGCTAGCATGGTGGCTCCTATTTGGAGATCAGTACAAAGGGCCTCACCCAAACTATCCCCCTCCCGCACTACCTCTCCTTTGTCTTCCTCTCCAATGACTCAGACTCTGCCCAATCCCCTCATCAACCCCACAACTGTTTAACGTCAACTAATGCAAGCAAAACCAGGAATAAAATGCTGTAACTACTATCTTAACCTGTGCAAGCATTAGAAAGTACAAGCATTAGAAAGTACATACAATATAAAAATATATTCCCGTGAATATCAAACACGTTCAACTCAACCAACGCCCATAATGCGTGATCCTCCCCCCATTCAACAACAGCAGTCTAATATTTCAACAATACAACCTGTAAACTAGCATGAACTTATCAACCACAGAACAAAAGGACATTTTCCATCTTTATCCCTCTCCCAGTCGATGTTCCTTAACGAAATTACCCACTTCCTCCGGTATCAAAAAATAATGTTCCCTGCCTTGAAAGGTTACTCAATATTTGGCTGGGTACATCTTCCTGAAACAGATCTTACTGTGAAAAAGTGTTGATTGGGTCTTATTGAAACCCGCCCGTTATTTAGCCAGTTCAGCTCCAATGTTTTGGTGAATCCTGATCCGGTTCCCCTCCCAGCTGCAATCGCAGGTTGCTTTAGCCCACCTCAGAATCTTCTCCTCTTCTTGGAATTTGTGCATGTGCACAATCACCAGCTGCGGCGGCTCCCCAGCTCTTGGCCTCTGCCATAAAGATCAATGGGCATGATCTACCTCTGGAGCCTTATCAAACACTCCCTCTTTCACCAATTTTGCAAACATTTTGGAGACATAGCTTGGAGCACTTGTTCTCTCCACACCCTCAGGCAGGCCTACGTTTTGTCTCCTAGGTTTTGTCTCCCAGACCGATTTTCTTGGTCTTCCACCTCTTCCCTCAGTACTTTGCAGGCCTCACCTAATATCACCATCCCCACCTCCGACGACATGATCCAGTCGCTGTGGTCCAACATCGACCTCTCTACTTCTCGGACCATTGCCGGAATTCCAGGCGCTGTCCCGTACGATCTAAGGACCCTCGGCGAGGAGCTGTCGCTCCCTCAGTTGCTCCTGACCAATCCTCTTGCATCTCTTTTCTCCACAGCAGAATCTCTCCGTTAATAAAATCCATGAACTTATCCACTGGGAGTGTGGCCATCGACGACGATGTTTCCCCCTCCTCCATTTTCTCCACCGACGTTGCGCCACGTGTCACCTCCAACCCTTGGGCCAGGTCATTAACTGACTTTAATATCCCAGTGACATCCCACTTTTGGGGGTGGGGGGGGGGGAGTGGGGGGGAGGTAAAACCCTCTACCAACACTTATTTTCCACTTTATACACAAAAATCCCCCATTAAGTGGGTAAAAGGGGCCAAAATCAATTCCTCCAAGCTTGAGCCACCTTGCGTGTGACCGTTTAAAACATGGCCACTCGTGTGGAGTGTGTTATAGTACAATTGAGGTTTGAGATAAAAAATATTAATACCAAGAGTATAGCTTAAATGGTTTGCAAAGTTCGGGGTTTTGTAAAGGCTTCTGAACAAATTCTGAATCTGCTGTTATTTTATCTGTTATCAGTTAGGTTCTTAATAGCCATTGGCACCTTCTTTCACTCCAGTGGAATCCACCATTGCAAATATTTGTTTTAATGACAGCCAGTACTGCCACGTAATAGGACAAAAGTATGCAATAGCTCCGATTGTCGACCTCAAAAAGGACCAGTAATAAGGGGAGTGGCTGCCAAGATTAAAAGATTGAGCGGCCCTCATCATGCACGTGGTGTGGTTTGGAGGGTTATAAAAATCAGACAGGATTGGAGTGGCAGGCTGTCTTCCCTGAACAACATCAGCAAACCTATTGGGTTTTTACAATAAAACTAAGATTTTACTGCTCACCTTTTATCTGGTGCCGGCCCACAGAAGCCCAGATACATTGGGCGTAATTCTCCATTTCTGCGGCTAAGTGCCAATGCCGGTGTGTTTCATGACCGGCAAATCAGCGCTAACCCCTCATCGATTCTGGAACGGTGAGGGGCTAGTACCGGTGGCATGTGAAACGCCTGCGGATCGCGCCGGGTACAGCCAGAGAATAGCCGTGTCCCGGGCTGAGCATGTGCAAGGTTGACGACCTGCACCAGTCACGCCGTACAACGTGGCACCGGCAATTCTCGACCGCAACCTGCCAACAACCCACAACCCACCCCGGCCACCCCCCAACAGTCCGCCAGACCCAGCAGAGGCCACCCTGGTCAGCGGCACGGACATCGGCCGCGTGTCATAGAACATAGAACATTACAGTGCAGTACAGGCCCTTCGGCCCTCGATGTTGCGCCGACCTGCGAAACCACTCTAAAGCCCATGTACACTATTCCCTTATCGTCCATATGTCTATCCAATGACCATTTAAATGCCCTTAGTGTTGGCGAGTCCACTACTGATGCAGGCAGGGCATTCCATGCCCTTACTACTCTCTGAGTAAAGAACCTACCTCTGACATCTGTCCTGTATCTATCTCCCCTCAATTTAAAGCTATGTCCACTCGTGCTAGACATCACCATCCGAACAAAAAGTCTCTCACTGTCCACCCTATCTAATCCTCTGATCATCTTGTATGCCTCAATTAAGTCACCTCTTAACCTTCTTCTCTCTAACGAAAACAGCCTCAAGTCCCTCAGCCTTCCCGCATAAGATCTTCCCTCCATACCAGGCAACATCCTGGTAAATCTCCTCTGTACCCTTTCCAATGTTTCCACATCCTTCCTATAATGTGGCGACCAGAACTGCATGCAATACTCCAAATGCGGCTGCACCAGAGTTTTGTACAGCTGCAACATGACCTCATGGCTCCGAAACTCAATCCCTCTACCAATAAAAGCTAACACACCATAAGCCTTCTTAACAACCCTATCAACCTGGGTGGCAACCTGGGTGTCGCGGCACTGGACACAATCCGCAGCCCTCGCGCCGGGTTCCCGCACGGTTAAGACAACACGTGGTCTGTGCCGTCGGGAATTCGGGCCATTGGGGACGGAGCATCGTGGGTGTGCCATCCGATGACACGTTAACGCTGTTGAAATGACGCATGGCGAGCATCACAACGCCAGTTTGGGAGACATGTAGCATGGCGAACCAACATCAAACCGGCGTCAGCCCCATTTCAGCGTGGAAATCCATTCTCCGCCCGATTGCCGACAACGATTTCAGCATCGGGCAATGGAGAATTCAGCCCATTAAATTTGAATTTGCAACTTTTGACATGTGAACGCATGACAGCAGTGTTGTGTCATTGCAGTCCCATATCCTTATAGATGATGGCCAAATCGATAATGATCCACTATAAATTTCAAACACCACATTTGATACCCGGCTTGTGTCACTGTCTGTGCGGAGTCTGCACGTTCTCCCCGTGTTTGCGTTGGTTTCCACACCTCCACCCTATCCCTGTTATCCCACCCAATCATTTTGGGCATGAAGGGTAATTTATCACGGCCAATCCACCTAACCTGCACGTCTTTGGACTGTGGGAGGAAACTGGAGCACCCGGAGGAAACCCACACAGACATGGGGAGAACTTGCAGACGCTGCACAGACAGTGCCCCAGTGGGGAATCGAACCTAGAACCCTGGCGCTGTGAAGCCACAGTGCTAGCCACGTGTGCTACCGTGCAGCCCATTATTAGCGAATAGTCCAACTGCAAAAAATAACTACTCATTATGAATAATTGAAACTAGCAATAACAATGAATATATGATATGACCCCCGAATACCTGTAAGGATAAGCACCGGTGCCGCTTGGAACATAATTGTTTCCAATGAAAAACTGTGCGGGATTCGCCGGGTCCGTGATTGACACTTGGGAGGCTGACAAACTGCAGCCGCATATACACACTTCACTCCCAATGCACACTTATCCCAGCCGACAAGATGGCACTGGTTGTGCTGGAGCATGCCCATACAGCTGATGGGTTGGCTGGGGCCTGAGGGCACATAGGGGGACACCTATATGACCCGCGGCACTAAGTTCAAAGTGGGCTGTTAGCGATGTGCGCAGCTGCATGGCTGCCTTGCCGACTGCGGCAATGGTGTTCCGTGCCCATCCATGCCGACCTCACAGCCCGCCTCCTGGCCACCCACCGCTACTCCCACCTGCCCTGGCACAACTGTCAGCACACTATGGCAATGTAGTACATTTTCCGTACCCCACTCTCTCTCTTCCTCAGCAGCTGTCTTGCCAGTTCCACAATTTTTAAGAGCACAAGTGCAATCGGAGGCAGAGAATTGTGGAGGCTCTGATTTATACTGGGATGGGCCTGCTAATGATATGCAAATGGTGTCTACTGTACGTGGGTTCTGGAATCCATTGATGCCACTGTTGAAGTGCTGGAGCATTACGATTTGGCACCTGCCGCGATTTCAGCATCAGAACCGATTTTCCGCTCAATTGCCTTTCCCGATGTCGCCGACAGCTAACGGAGAATCCCGCCCAAAAGATTTTAAGTAAGTAAAGGTGGGAAAAAGAACAAAAGGAATCAGTTGGTGGGAGAGATTAAATAATAGTTTTATGGTGCAAGGCCAAAGGGAATGATAATGGGATATTTAGGGACTCAGGATGTGTCCTAACTCTAGGATGCCAGTGAAGAACATGATCAAGTTCGATTGTCAAAATAAATGTTGGCTGGAATCTTACCAAAAAATGGCAAAGTTCAGTCCCAGTGAGGAAAGTGAAGTGAATCCAGTCGGCGGGCAATCTCACGGAACTTTGACTCTCTCAAGCTAAAGTTTTTTTTCTTCATGTGAATCACACTTGCTTATGGCAGCCTCTGCTGATTCGCTCACCCAGGAGTAACTTTATCACTGAATTCACTGGGGAGCTCCATATAAATGCCTCCATGGCACTCCGCCAGCACTTGTTCCAGATCTATTGAAGGTGAGATGGTTGCCAGTAAGCCAGCTCCAACATTTACAGAGGGAGTCCTCACCAGGCTACTGGATGGAATACAGAAGAGGCGGGACGTTCTGTACTCGCACTTGAGGCCAATGCATGCCACTCCTCAACCAACTGAACTGGCTGTACTCCCGCCTTCCATTTCCCCATCCGTCATTCCACAGGACAAAATCCTGCACAACTGGCGTGAGAAACCCGTGTTTCTCACTGACAGCAAAAACTGACCCCATTATGCATTCACTTTATAATCATAATATTAATGCATACATCAGACCTGCTGGTACCTTGAATTCACGCTGAAACTATAAAGTTAGGGGGCTGGATTATTCGGTCCTCATCGCTGAAATTGCGTTCAGCGAGGGGGTGGGGAATCCCCGATGACGTCAATATCGGGCGCGACGCAGCTTTTGCGTTGCTCCGCCCCCTGAAAAGCGGCGTACTCTAGGAGTATGCCGTGCCATGTATCCACGGCCTCAGGCCATTGCTTGAGGCCCACCCCGCGATGCTCCATCCCTGACCGGCCGAGTTCCTGACAGAGAGGGACATATGTGGTCTCACCCATCGTGAACTTAGCGTGGCGGCGGCGTACTCAGTCCACCACCGCCACAACCGGGGGAGGGCCGATCTGCGGGCAGGGGTGTCTACATTCGGGGCTGGGGACATTGTGGGCGGGCAGTCTGGGGCACGCGAGCAGCCGAAGGGGGCACTTTCTTTGCGGTCCGGGTCTGCGGGCTGAGTCCGCCATGAAGCACAGCGCGGACGCTGTAGGCCGCCAGCATGTGCATGCCTGGCCACAGACCCGGAAATGCTCAGGGCCGTATTGGCAGCTATAATTGGGAGTTCTACGCTGCCTCCCTGCTTTCCCTCAGCAAAACAGTGAATCGGTGGCCATTTAGTGCCAGTTTTCCTGGCATAAAACACCACCATTTTCATGCTGACATGGGGACTTAGTCTTCCAAATGGAAAAGCCAGCCCAGGGTTTGGGTAGCCTAAAGAATTCCATGTGGCGGGGTGTTAAAGGATTAGTATAACAAAAGAACATCTTGCATTTCTCTAGTATCTTTTACAACTTCAGCCTCCTAATGCAGAATGCTGGCTATTGGAATACAGAACTGGAGCCAAACTTTACTCACTCTTTTAAGCTTTAATTTGGAGGATACACATTGCAACCATACACCTCTTAATCTAGTCACCAAAGGTTTAACCATCGTGTATAAAGGGATACGGCACTAGGAAGTGTTGAGGGTTTTGGCCAAGGGTAGTATCTTGACCGGTATAGGCGTTGAGGGCTGAAGGGCCTGTTCGTGTGCTGTGTTGTTCTTTGTTCTTTCCTCCTATTTATAGAGCAAAAGTCCATCCTTAATTAATACCCATCAGCTGCATACAATTAAGCACATTGGGCGGGGGCTTCTGACCATTCCCGCCTGCAGGATCTTCCAGTCCTGCCGTCAGTGTTCCCCCATGGCATAGGGTGCGGACAGTGGGAAACCCAAGGAACAGCTGCAGGACCATCGCTGGCCAATGGCCCCTGCTGCCTCAAAACATGCTGCAAGGGGTGCAGAAAATGTCACCCAATGATTGATCAGTTAGCACTCGAGATATCCTAAATTGCTTTAAAGCCAATGAAGTACTTGTAGAATTGTAGTCACTCTTATGATGTAGCTAACATGTAACAGAACTGTATCCCAGTAGACATCATAATCTTCAGAAGAGTGAGTTAAGTGATGGGCAAATAGAAATTGGAATTGGTTGGAGATTGCTTGAAATCCAATTTTAATGAACAGAGTAATCATGCTGATTTCTGGAAACTGGTACAAATGGTTTCTGTATTTAAACCAATTTGCCCAGGGGCTTATTAAAACATAATTGTATGGAATGAATCAGATTTGCCCAGTTAAACAAAGAATTGAAAAGGAATTTCTCTGTAACAATTGAACATGTGGAATGATGAAATAAAACCTGGCAATTTCCCTGAATCTAACATGTTTGTAAAACTGTGCGGCACTTTACCACACAGAGCAGAAAATGCAGATTTCATTCCTGTCCTCTCCTGAGCGATCCCAGTGTGAATGTTGCAGTTGTGGGCTGAATATTTCAGCAGATGTGGAGGCCAGGACACGGGGACAATATGTTGTCAGTAGGTTCAATGGTGCAACCTTGCAGGAGGCAGCCTCCTGATTAGCTGTTGCGGCATTTGGCAACCCCACCGGGATAGGTGGCAATTCTGAGGCAAAAGGGCATTGGCCAGAACATGAGCGTGTCTCAGATGCTTTCTGAAAAGCTGAGAACTAAGAGGCCTATGGCTAGAACAGCCATTGGTGTGGAACGGGATCCACAGGTGTATTTTAAAAAATTTATTATGGGACGTTGGCCAGCATTTTTTGCCCATCCCTAATTGCTTGAGAAGGTGGTGGTGAACTGCTTTCTTGAACTGCTGCAGTCTATGCGGAGTAATTACACACATAGAACTGATAGGCAGGGAGCTCCAGGATTTTGACCAAGTGATGGTGGCACGCCAATAGTCTATTATCAGGGTGACTACTTCATCTGGGTATGGAACCTCTGGCTATGAAGATCCCCCACCCTTGTTAACAGACCCCTGAATAACCTTCTTACAGACTGAACTGATCTCTCCACACATCTTCTCTACTGAGTAGTACTACTCTCTATATTCTTCACCTGAGGTGTGTGTCTATGAATTTACATTGTGAATTTATTGTATGTCCTATGTTTTTTCATGTATGGAACAATCTGTCTGGACTGTACGCAGAACATACTTTTCACTGTTCGTTAGGGGCCTCACGGTAGCATGGTGGTTAGCATCAATGCTTCACAGCTCCAGGGTCCCAGGTTCGATTCCCGGCTGGGTCACTGTCTGTGGAGTCTGCACGTCCTCCCTGTGTGTGCATGGGTTTCCTCCGGGTGCTCCGGTTTCCTCCCACAGTCCAAAGATGTGCGGGTTAGGTGGATTGGCCATGCTAAATTGCCCGTAGTGTAAGGTTAATGGGGGGATTGTTGGGTTACGGGTATACGGGTTCTGTGGGTTTCAAGTAGGGTGATCATTGTTCGGCACAACATTGAGGGCCGAAGGGCCTGTTCTGTGCTGTACTGTTCTATGTTCTATGTTCTACTGTTCCTCGGTACACGTGACAATAAAGCAAATTCAATCCAACAGGCTGCCTCCAAGGAGCCAATGGGCTTTGCATTCAACAGAGGGTCGGTCCAATTGTGAACGGGGGGGGGGGGGGGGGGGGGCTGGAGGAACTGCCATGTCACTTGGAAAACAAAATTCAAGTGGGGCCTTTATTATCCTAATTGGTTGCCTATGCCTGGGAATTTGTCCCAGAGGTCAGACGACCTAGAGGTGCCATCCTATTTTTCCCACTATATTTCCCAGCATCCTGTTCTCAAACCCATCTCCACAGGGTTGGGGAAATTCGACCTGTCATCTCAGTGCTCTTGCGATTTGCAACAGCATCGAGGCGAGAGTTCTTGATCCTAATCGCCAACCATTGGCTCGCACTAGAAAGAAGGTGTGTATGAATATCGGGTGACGTTTTGTGGTCGAATGGTTCGTGGGAAAGGTAGAGTTCAACAAGATGTCAACATTTTTGAACAGAAGGAAAATAAAATGAAAAGCTGAAATGTCGAGCAGGCAGCAAACAATTTACTGAATCATGATGACTGGAGAACATGCAACATTATGGTGTCACTGTTAAACTTTGCATGCAAGAGGGAGATGAATAGTTTTTTTCTGAGAGTATGTTTGTTCACTCAAGGTTAGCAAATTGTAAAAGACTAAAAGAACTGTACAAGTACAGAACCGTGAATTGATGTCTACAGTCAAAGGGCAGTATAATCATCAGGATTGTAACAAATTCAATCTCAAAAAGTAACAGTAAAAACATAAATCAGACTGTCAATATAATCTCAGTGTAAAGGGGAAATATAACTTCTGAAATATGACATCGTCCTTAATAGCTTTAAAGCAGCATTTCCTATTGGGTTCCCAAAATCATACTGTTTATGATTTAAAGACTTATTCACGTTACAACTGTCACACTAGAATGAAGTTTGCAGTAATACCACAATTCTAATGTAATTGTAGCTCAGACCCAGGGTGAAAGACCCACATATCCAGAGTGATTCTCACTCTTTTTTACTTCAGAATAAATTCAGGCCTTAAACCCGCATGATTTTAGCTTGGCTTCAGATCAACATGTGTTGCAAGTGCACCATTTAACTGCTGATAATGAGTAATCGAATAGTAATTGGTATAGAACTTCTCTGGAAGTGATAATATGCTCTGCTCCAGTACCATCATTAATGTGGCATCAGTGGTTTGAGCTTAACAGGACCTATTCATTTATGTAAGTGGAGCAAAATTCCATGATTTTCCATCAGGGAGTTCGACATACAAAATGGACCAGCTTTCTCTGCAGCAGAACATCTCATGGTATCTGTTGTCGGTTCATCTTGTTGTTATACATTTAGGTTCATTAATATTTTGCTTGTTAAAATGCTGTGCAAACAGTCAGGACCCTTCCTGATTGTTCTTGCTTATTCCCTTATTTCCCTTTTCTTTTATTTTTGCCATTACATTTTTGATCCATGGATGTTTAATGGACCTGTGACTTTAAGGCAAAGCAGCCTGTGACTTTAATTCAAACAGAAGGGTCGAGAAGCGCTGTGCTGTTTTAGGCTAGTGATTGCAGATTGGCTGACATCAATGCTGACTTTGTTTGATTGATTTGGCTGATGGCCAATGACTGGACCCAAAAGGCTGTGCTCTGCCCAGTAACAGGTGCTGATTGGATCTGATCCCACTGGAATGTTCTCAGAGTCACAAGGTCCCAGTTTGGTTTCACCTTTGGTTCTGCAGCTTGGATGCTGGGTTCTAATTAATTCTCTCCAAGCATATCTGACTAATCCTCTTCATAATGCCACTGTGGGGGCTGATTCTCTCTCCAGTAAGTCTGGGTGCCATTCTCTCGAGACTGCAAATGCTTGAAATCAAATCACGAACTGAAAGCAAGGTTAATGTGGAATAAAGTGTCTATACAGAAAGATGTAGACCTGGAGGTGAACCTTGAACTGAAGGCCCAGTTTGATAAGAACTAAAGTGACTCTCCAGAGGCCTGCTCCCAGTGAGTACTAAATTCTCTAACTTGAATCAATGACTTTGCAAGGAAGACCATTACCAGCTGTAAACCTGAGACTTTAACCAGCACACATGCTGTGAGGAAACCGTGCTAAAGAACCACCATTTAAAACAAAGACTTATCTTTCAACCTTCAACCGTATTATTTTTACCCCTTTCACCCTCTGTGTTTGCCTGTCTTATGTGTGGCTAGAAGGTGGGATGGTTAAAGAGGGTAGTAGCTTAGGGTGTTGTTATTCAGTTGCATTTACTGCATATTTCATCATTATTTGTGTTATAAAGAAACAGTAATTGTGTTTTTACTCATAAACCTGGTGACTGTAATTATTGGGCAGCCAAAGGCTAAATATTTGCTGTGGTTTTATAAGAAACATTAGTTAATTCACCTGTGTTGTGACTCCGGGGCACGTAGGGCTGGAATTCACCGCGTACCTCCCCATTGTGTCGTAACAAAACCAATAATATCACAGCGAGGGAAGTAGGGCATCTGGGATGTGAGTGAACAGGGCAACCCCTGTGTATCTCCTCAACTAATGAGATTGGAGAATTGAGAAATAAACAATGCAAAGGTTGAGATGAAAATATGAATTAGAATGGGAAAATTTAATGACCCATCAGGGTCAGAAATAAAAGGATAGATCGGATTAAAAGAGAGAAAAGTGACTGAACAAAAAAAGTTAAAAATATGGGTGCAATTTCCTCAAATAATGGCAAAGTATCAGGTTCTGGCTGAAAACCGATGTATAACAAGGAAGAAAGAGGTCAAAGTTAACAAAGGCCCCTTCAAAAATGAATCGGGAGGTAGTTATGGGGAACAATGAAATGAAAGAGGAGTTAAATAGATAATTGCATCTGTCTTTATAGTGGAAGATACTTTGAAAATACAATTAATGCTAATGAATACAGGGGAGCAATTAAATGCCATCACCATCACCTGAGAAGCAGTATTGGAAAAATTAATGGGGATAAAGGCAGATAGGTCCCCTGACCCTGATGGCTTGCTTCCTAGGATCCTAACAGGAGTAACTGCAGAGATATTGTAATTTTCCAAAAATCCTTGGGTTGTGGAGAAGTATTGGAGAATTGTAAAACTGCCAATGCCATAACCCTATTCAGAAAGGGAGGGAAGCAAAAAGCAGGTAACAGTAGGCCAATTAACCTTAATCATCCATTGTGGGAAAAATGTTGGAATCAATTATGAAGGAAGTTATAGCAGCACATTTGGAAAATCATAATCAAATCAAGCAAAGTTAGCATGGCTTCATGAAAGAGAAATTATATCTGACTAATTTATTAGAGTTTTTTGAGGAAGTTTCAACTAGAGTGGATAGAGGGTATTCAGTCAATGTGTTGTGCTTGGACTTCCAGAAGGTGTTCAACAAGGTACCTCACAAAACATTAAGTCATAAGATAAGAGTCTTGGAGGTAGTATATTGTCATGGATAGAGAATTGGCTAATGGGCAGGAAACAGGGATAAAGGGTTCTTTTTCAGGTTGACAGCCGAAGACGTATGTCCCTGGTTTTGTATTCTAGCCCTCTCGGCATGAATGCTAACATTGCATTTGCCTTCCTAACTGTCAACTGAACCAGCACAATAACCTTAAAAGAATCGTGAACAAGGACTCCCAAGTCCCTTTGTGCTTCTGATTTCCTAAGCATTTCCCCATTTAGAAAATAGTCGATACCTAAATTCGGCTGTATAAGGGTCTGGTCAACCCCCATCTGGAGTATTGTGAGCAGTTTTGGGCCTCGTATCGAAGGAATGATGTGCTGGCCTTGGAAAGGGTCCAGAGGAGGTTCACAAGAATGATCACTGGAATGAAGAACTTGTCGTATGAGGAACGGTTGAGTACTCGTTGGAGTTTAGAAGGATGAGGGGGGATCTTATTGAAACTTGTAGGATACTGCGAGGCCTGGATAGAGCTCCACAGGCAATGGGCACGGCTTTTAAATGGTACCCTGATCTCAAATTTAAGAGACATGTGTTCCTTCCCCCCACCTGCCCCCCACGATCATCGGGACCCCTTGCCATGCATCATCGCCGGCAACTCCCACTCCCATCTATCATCGGCAGCAATTCCCACCCCCACCCCCGTCCAGCGTCACCGGCATCAGGGCTTTAGTGCCATGCCCTCCCCCAACTTAACCGTGTGGAGAGGATGTTTCCACTTGTAGGAAAAACTAGAACCAGAGGACATCACCTCACACTAAAGGGACGATTCTTTAAAACTGAGATGAGGAGAAATTTCTTCAGCCAGAGTGTGGTGAATCTGTGGAACTCTTTACCGCAGAAGGCTGTGGAGGCCAAATCACTGAGTGTCTTTCAGATAGAGATAGATAGGTTCTTGATTAATAAAGGGATCAGAGTCTTGGGTGAGCTTCGCTTGAGTTGAGCTATTTCTTTGGAAAGTGTTGTCGAGTGGTATCTGGAGCTTATATAATGGCTGACAACGACGGCAAAGCACCAGTAAATAAAGACCAGTTGCAAAAGGAAATCACTGACTTCAAAATGAATTATCTTAAGGAAACGACGATGAAAGGGCTGAACTTATTGCCGGACACAGAAACAATTGCAACTGAGAAGCAAGCGGCAAAAGAAGAGGCAGCGGCAAAAGAGACACAATGATTCTTTTTTTCTGATTTGCACTGTACATTCCACGAGCATTGCCTTCTAGCTATGTATCTCTTTAAAAACTTGGATATTGAGTGAACTGGCTGGCTCCTACCCAGTCGGTTTCGTCCCCTCCCCTCCCATTTTTCTTCCACATGCCCCTCCCTTTTTTTGTGAAGGAGAAAATAACTACTGACCATTTTTGGCTGGCTTTGTACTTCTGGTGGCAGTAAAGAGCTTGCGTGTCCAAGAGGAGCCCAGGAAAGACTGCAGGAACCTTAAATCATCAAATGCCTGTGAATGGAAAGAAGATGCCAAGGAATAAATCAACTATTGTAGAGTGCCATTTTGTTCGATCTCTTGGCATGCACAGTAACTGATGTTCTTGATATGCAAATAAACATTTGAAATCTAAAAAAAATAAAATAAAGGGATCAGGGGTTATGGGGAGAAGGCAGGAGAATGGGGATGAGAAAATATCAGCCACGATTGAATGATGGAGTGGCCTATTCTGCTCCTATGTCTTATGAACACTGGAGAGGAGTCCAGACAGAGGCAGTGAAAAAAGAACAGTGCTTTAAAACTCACCTGGGCAATAGACCTGCTGGCTCAGGCACAGGAAGCAGCACCTGTTAATTCCTAGAAAGGGAAAATCGGTCAACTGGGTGTAAACCCCTTAGATCTTTGATCTGCAAGCCATTCATTCATTTCTCTGTGATATTGATTTTACCAGGCTGTGACCAACAGCTTCCAGACACCCCAGCTGTCAACATTGTTTCATTCATCTCCCTTAATAACTTTGAAATGGTCTAACCGCAATGTTTATGAACATTAAGCTTTGACTGACAGCTCCTGAACCACTTCAAACAGAATTAAGTGCATTCCAATTACCTCCCTTCCCAGGTGACTTCAAAGTGATCATCTAGATATTGCCAACATGAGGGGGGGGGGGGGGGGGGGGATCCAGACTTTCAGAATATCCAGGGGTTGGGGACTAAATTAAATTGTGTCGGCGAGGCAGTCGTGGTGTGTTGCTATCGGGCCACTCGCTCAAAATGACGGCCCAATAGCGGGATCCCATAGGGAATCCCTTACAGTTCTTGCCATACACAAATTTGCATGGCTAAGGGTTGGGAATTCCCAAGTTCCTGACTTGGGAACCCAAAATCGGTGCAATTTAGGTCCAGCAGGATAACATAACCTTCCCAAATGGAGAACCTTGCCACTTGTGTATATTTAAGGCAGAGATAGAATAATTCTTGATCAGGAAAGGAATCAAGGATTACAGGCAAAGGGTAGGAATGTGGACATGAGTAATGTTTGATCAGCCAAGCTACTATTTATTCAGTGGAGGGGCTGAAAGGCCTACTCCTGGTCCCATTTAGTATTGTCTTATGGTTTCCCCCCCAAAGGAACAACCAGGTTTTCTCTCCAGATTGTGTGAACACTTTGTCAAAAAAAAGCAGGATTGCGTGATTTGCACCATCAGGGCAGCATGGTAGCACAGTGGTTAGCACAGTTGCTTCACAGCTCCAGAGGCCCAGGTTTGATTCCCAGCTTGGGTCACTTTCTGTGCGGAGTCTGCACATTCTTCCCGTGTCTGCGTGGGTTTCCTCCCAGTACTCCGGTTTCCTCCCACAGTCCAAAGATATGCAGCTTATGTGGATTGGCCATGATAAATTGCCCTCGGTGTCCAAAATGGTTAGGTAGGGTTACTGAGTTATAGGGATAGGGTGGAGGCATGGGTTTAAGTACGGTGCTCTTTCCAAGTGCTGGTGCAGACTCGATGGGCCAAATGGTCACCTTTTGCACTGCAAATTCTTGAGGGGCGGGGCCTAAAGATGCCAGCAAGCCCCGCTCCACAGGGAATGGGCACTGTTTTTAAACGGTACCCTGATCTCAAATTTAAGAGACATGCGTTCCTTCCCCCCACCTGCCCCCCACGATCATTGGGACCCCTTGCCATGCATCGTCGCCAGCAACTCCCACTCCCATCTATCATCGGCAGCAATTCCCACCCCCACCCCCATCCAGCGTCACCAGCATCAGGGCTTTAGTGCCACCCCCTCCCCCAACTTTACCGGCATCCCCACATATTGTGAACCCACTCCCCCAATGTGGTTCCCTGGCGAACCCGCCCATGGTCCCACTCCTAGGACTCGAGGGGGTAATGCTGGGTCACAGCAAAGCCATGTTCTTCACCACCCACTACCATGGTCATCATGATTGGTTTTAGTTTTTGGAAACCAATAATGATTACTGCCGGCATGACATCACACCATTGGGGGCAACATCTGACGTTCCTGTAAGCAACGGCATTGAGCTGTTTAAGCGTATTTAAATGAATTAAAATTTTTGATAATCAGGTTCACACCTTCACTGGGGTGAGTGGTATAATTACCAACACCCTCAGAAGCAGATAAGCCAGTTTACATCTAGCAACCTGGAGACCAGTTGACATCTAACAGCCTCTAAGTCTGAGAGGCAAGGCAATGTAGAAAGCTTCATAAAGGCAGTATGAATATCTCTGCTGGACCCGGGCAAGATGTTTCCGGGACTTGATTATCATCCCTGCATTATGTGGTAACTATAATCTGGTTTGGAGTTATAAATCTATTTGATTTGGATGTTGTTTGGGGAAAGGGGAAGTCTTAAGGTGTTTGGGGATCGTAGCTATATTTTGGAATAAGAGGTACGTTCTACATAAACTGTGTGTGTTCAGTAATTCATGTGCTTAATTGTCTCACAGTAGTATAGTCCTGTTTCTGTGTATTTGTCATTTCTTTAATTTAATAAATAGCCATTCATAATTGTTACATGATGACTGGGCTGCTTATTCTCACTGGGTTTCACTCGGCTCCTCACACTATTCTGAAATCAAAATTATACACCCCCACGACCCATTGTTGGGATAAACTCGCATATAACCTCCGTGTGGTTCGGGACAGTACTTTGACTGGAATGGACAAAATGTAGTATCCTGTGGTGATTTTAGTTCATACAGACAAGGCAAAGAAAGCAACTTCTTGCCATTTTAACCTTCCTGCTGCCTCTTGCCGAAAATTGTTGTGCCATGTGTGCAAGAATAATGGAGTCAAAGTCAATATATTAATTTGGAGAGCAAAACCTAGTCCAAATGTTTTTTGGCTTGGAGGGCTTCTGAGAAACACTGGAAATGTTTGCCTCTTTATAATAATTCAATTTTTGACCTATCTTTAGAATGTACCTTAAGTCAAGCATCATGTTTCACAACACGGGCAATGTTCAACGTAGTGTCAAATTTTAGTGAAATCTTCCACACACCTCAATGAACAAAAGACCATGTGAAATCGGGGCAGCAGGAGCCATAAGGCTCTTTGAAACTGCTCCACCATTCAATAAGATCATGACTGGCACCTCACATCAAACCAGCTTTCTTGCAATATTGCCATATCCCTTGTTTCCCTTGGTATCCAATAATCTATCGATCTCTGGCTTCAAAATATGAAACTGGGTATAGTCAGCCCTCAGGGATTCCAAAGATTCCCGACTCTGAGTGAAGAAATTTCTCCTCACCTCACACATAATTGAACCCTTATTCTGTGGCACACAAATCAAGACAAATATCCCCTCAGCATTGACCCTGTCAAGAATGTGATTACCTCTCGAGGTTTCTTTACTCTTATCCTCTGATCCCTCAGTAATAATGGCTGACATACTATTTTCTTTCTGAATTGCTTGCTGAACCTTCATGTTAATTTTCTCTGAGCCATGTCTGCGCATTCGCGCATTCGCGCAGGTCGCAGCGTGCATGCACAGACCGCCACGCACGTTTGAGGCCGGTATCGGCAGCTGGAGCGGCGTGAATCACTCCAATGCCCTGCTGGCCTCCTGTAGGGCAGAGGATCGCTACACTTAGCGGTCCAATGACGCCGTCATTAAACTCTCCAGTTTTTACGATGGCGTCAACACTCTGCCGTCAGAAGGGTGAATCACGCCCCCGCTTGCACATTCATTAAGGAAAGGTATAGATGGTGCCTTTTTATTTAGTTTTTTGCCATTGTTTAACTACCACCACATAACTTTGAATCTAGTTTCCCAATTTACCTTAGCCAATTTGCCCTTGTATTTATGTATGTGTTTTGTTTAGATTTACAATCCTCACTTTGGATTCAACTAAATCACTCTGAAGTTCAATATAATATTCTACTGTATTATGATCACTCTTTTCCAGAGACTTCTTTACTGGATTTTACAGGGTTATGGGGGTAAGGGTTGGGGGCGGTGTTACTGCTTGTCCCCTCCGGAAGAGACGTTCGAGCCAAACCAACTCACATTAAAAAAGGGTCCTCGTAGCAATAACACACACTGCGCAGCGTAAACAAGTGAGGGTTAAGCTTCCCCCTCTCACTAGGAGGACGTCCCACCCTTGAAAGCCACTGGTTAATCTAATTGGTCAACAACCCTAGCAGCGCCAGAACTCATTTAGTGGACACTGCTGGGATTGCAAGGGGTCACCCGGATAAAGAGGACATGACCACCGGCGAGAGCGAGTTAAGTTTAAGGTTTTGGGCAGGCAGGGATTGGGGAGCCTCAGAAGGGGAGTGGAGTTGTGGGGAGGCAGCGGGCTAACCACTCAACATATTTACTGTGCCCCCCCCCCCCCCCCCACCCACCCTCCAAAAACAGATCCAGCAAGATCTGTAAAATCTAGTCCAGTAAGATCATTAAAAAAATAAGTGCATGAGTAGGCTATTTGGAACTCCAGTCTGCTTTGCGATTCAATAATATCATGGCTGATCTGTCTGTTCCTACTTTCAGTTTTCTTGCCTGTCTCTCAAGGATTGACTGCCATGCAATTTAAAAATCTGTCTTGAACAAATACAGTGACCCAGCCTCCACTGCTTGCTGGGGAAGATAATTTGAAACACTAACAAACCTCTGAGGAAATAAATTAATCCACATCTGGAGGACCCCTTATTTTTAAATTGCGTCCCCTTGTTCTAGATTCTCCCACGAGGTGAAATATCCCCTCAGTTGCACACAGATCCGGTGCGGACCAATTGACAGGTGTGTTTGTGGCCATCTTCAATCTCTCCCTACCCCATTCTGAGGTTCCTACCTGCTTCAAGAAGACCACCATCATACCAATGCCAAAACAAACCAGGCAACGTGAAGTGCTCTGAGAAGATGGTCATAAGGCACATCAACTCTGTACTCACAGACTGCCTTGATCCACTGCCATTCACATACTGCCATAACCGGTCCACAGCAGCTGCCATCTTCCTGGCCCTACACTCATCCCTGGAGCATCTCGACAACAGGTATTCCTACGTCAGAGGCCTATTCATTGACTACAGCTCTGCCTTCAATACCATAATCTCAGCTAAGATCATATCAAACCTTGAAAACTTAGGACTTGGCTCCTCAGTCTGCGACTGGATCCTCCACTTCCTGACCCATAGACGGCAATCAGTAAAAATAAACAACCATACCTCCTCCACAATTGTCCTCAATACCGGGGCCCCACAAAGCTGCATACTTAGCCCCCTACTATACACGAGCAACTGGATGGCAAATTTTGGCTGCAGGTTTGCTGATGGCACGATCGTAGTGGGTCAGATCTCGAACAACGATGAGTCAGAGTACAGGAGGGAGATAGAGAACTTAGTGGCATGGTATAATGATAACTATCTTTCCCCCGACGCCAGCAAAACTAAGAAGCTGGTCATTGACTTCAGGAAGCAAAGAATCGTATGCAACCTTGTCTGCATCAATGATGCCAGGTGGAGATGGTTAACAGCTTCAAATTCCTTGGTGTGCACATCACCAACAATATGTCCTTGTCCACCCACGTCGATGCTATGACCAAGAATGAACAACAGCTTCCTCAGGAAACAAAGGAAATTTGGCATGTCCACATTGGCTCTTACCAATTTTTTCAGATGCCACCATAGAAAGCATCCTATCTGGCTGCATCACACTGGTATTCCAATTGCTCGGCACAAGATCGTAAGATAATCATGAACACCGCCCAGTCCATCATGTGAACCTACCTTCCATCCATTAACTCCATCTACACCTCCCACTGCCTTGGGAAAGCAGGCAGCATAATCAAGTTATTCACCCAAGTTATTCTCTCTTCCAACTTCTTCCATCGAGCAGGAGATACAAAATTCTGAGAACACGCACAAACAGATTTTAAAATATTATCTTCTCTGCTGTTACTAGACTCCTGAATAACCCTCTTACGGACTGAACTGATCTCTTCACACATCTCTACTGCATAGTATTGCACTCCGTATGTTCACCCGATGCTTGTGCCTATGTATTTACAGTGTGTATTTATGTACGTCCTATGTTTTTTTAATGTATGGAACGAGCTATCTAGACTGTTTGCAGAACAATACTTTTCACTGTACATCAGTACATGTGACAGTAAATCTACCCTGTCAAACTCCCTCAGAATCTTCAATGTTTCATTAAGTCACATTGCACAATATTAGATCTAAAATGCTCCCCGGTCGGTTCCTCAATATACTGATCTAGAAAATGATCTTGAAGATTAATGTTCTCCATGATTACTGTTTTAACTTTGCTACATGCATCACTAGTTCCCTGGTTAATATTCTACCCAACACTGTTACCAATGAGGCCCTCATTATGAGGGCCTATGACCTACTGCCCCCCAGAATTTTCTGCTGCTTACTTCTTTGCTCCAACCAAACTGATATTTTCTAAGCCAGGACGCTCAGCGGGATGCTCCCCTGGCAGGAATCTCCATTGCACCAGCACAGCACCCATACCCGAGGGTTCCCCGGCAGCCTGGGGTGACCAAAATGGGAAATGGCAGGTGGCAGGAATGGAGAATCCTGCTGCCAGCGAGGATGCACATCCCAGGAAAATGTGGCTGGCGGACCTGGAGAATCGCTCTCCATGGTCATTATTCCATCTTTTACTATCAAGTTGATTCCTTCCACCTCTTCCCTTCATTAGGTTATCGCCATATCTATCACCTTAGATACTTAATTCATCCGGAGACTGTCCCAAACTTGTCTAACTGCAGCCCACAATTTTACTTGAAGATTCTCATCTTTATGACCACTCAAGATTGTAATGCAAAGACCTCCCTATTAACCATCTAGCCGCTGCTTCCTCTGTATCTTCTCTTTTAAAGAATTTGACAAAAGGCAAATCTAAAGAAACAAGGTTGCAAATATTATTAATTTATTTTCAAGTGCACGAACAATCTTTTTCATGTTTAACTCCCAACGATGTCCTATCAACTGCTTTGATAATTGACAGCAGAAGCCAGCTACCTGTGACCATTGGGGAAGCATGTACAATAAATAATCTTTATTATCACAAGTAGGCTTACATTAACACTGCAATGAAGTTACTGTTAAAATCCCCGAGTCGCCACATTCTGGCGCCTGTTCGGGTGCACAGTGATAATTCAGAATGTCCAAGTTACCTAACAGCATGTCTTTCCGAACTTGTGGGAGGAAACTGGAGCACCCGCAGGAAAGCCACGCAGGCACAGATTGAACGTGCAGACTCCACACAGACAGTGACCCAAGCTGGGAATCGAACCTGGGACCCTGACGCTGTGAAACAACTGTGCTAACCACTGTGCTAGCTACCATGCTGCCTGCAGCGTAAATGTCAAGAATGATCTTTAATGAGATAAAATGAAGCTTCAGCGTAATTTTCATGTTGGTTTTTTAAAAAAGCCCATTTGACAATAATTTAATTTTGCCAATGTGTACTGAAAACATGGATGGAAATGTTAACATAAATGGAAGGGTTAACAGGTTCTCAAATATTCAGAATCCTATTACTGTAATACAAATTCTAATGTTCTAAAGATTTAGATATTCAAATTTAAATCTGTTCATACAGGTAAACTGCTCCCATAGTTTATAGAAATGTGAATAGATTAAGAATGGGGAAAAGTGTGATAAAATTAATTGAAATTGGGACCTACTACATAGCCCTCACAAGCACTACAGCCTGAGGCAGTGGAAACATATGTTCATCTTGTGTTACAGTTGCAACTACAATGGAAAGAGTTAGTGATGGAAGCCTTCCTTGCCTGAGGACATAAATACTTTGGCCAGATGTAATGATAGTAATAGCCGCGACTAGCTAAATCACCCCGTGCATCACATATTTCTGCAAAACCTGCCGGGAAACGCTGAAGATGGGAGACCCAATATGATGAGTTTTTTTATTATTATTGCCCTGTGTGATGCGAACGGGTTCTATTTTTTGCGATTACCAGATTAGGAGAAAAGTGTGTTGTTATCACTTTAGCTGTATGGAAACGATAAACTAAGTATTAGATAGGAATAAATGTCGGGCTTAAATGTGGAATATTCACTTGAAGGGCAGAAAGGCACCAATTTTAAGATGGCCAGTGTATGTCTTTTTGCAGATAAGCCTCGGAGTGATTTTTCTCAAAAGTTCGAATCATACGTTGAGAGCAGCATTCGTTGGCTCTGAGGCATTTAAATCATCGCTATCAGCAGGGTGAAAAGCTAGGAACATATTACGTCTTTAATTAGTGTTTTTTTCCAGATAGTTGGATGGACATTCCTTGAGTCAGATATTTTGAATCCTTTGCAGGTGCCTGATTTGCTGTGTATATCTTTTCCCTGAGATATTATCGCAGTAAGCCCTGGCATAAAGTTTTAAATTGATCGAGTCAGTTTGTCTTGAGAAATGAAACCCAGAAAGCAAAGCCAGGCATCTGTTGATTACATCATTGTGATTTCTCGCCGTCATTATTCATGCTGCTGAACCCAGAATGTCATTTTAAATTGAATGTGCCCCAAAGGTGCTCCCGTGTCAATATTCAAAACAAAAAAATTCTCGTACACCGTCCAACATATGCTTGCTTATCCCATGGTAACCTACTCCGGCAGATAGCAATCAAAATGATTTACTCCACTATTTAAATGACCTAATATTCAACTTTCTGGTGCCTGGATCTTGATAAATGCGACAGTTTTGCATGTATTTTGCTGAGTTGCAGCAGGCAGCATTTTTGTTTTACGGTGAATTAGCTACGACACATGCTTGCGTTGATATTACAATAGTTTTAAGAATTAATTTAAATCTCATTTAAAGATTGCTCTCCTGGGAATTCCTGGCGGCACAGTACTCTTTTAATTTACGACTGAAATTTGTATGGGTTGCTTTCAAAGATGATTCATTGCCTCACATAAATAGAAATCGTTTGACTGCATTTCTGGTAACTGTCCAGTGTACTATGTTAGAGAAAGTCATACCATAATATTCCAGGATGTTCTATTCCTTCTCCTTATGAAACTTATCGTATATGGTTGCATAAGGTTTTGTAAGAAATATATCGTGTGTCAGCCGGAAATCCTGGCCAGCGAAGGGCGCCCAACGGAATGCTCTGATGCTTCGACAGCGGTGTGAACGTATTCTACTCTGCATGTACAGTAAACGCCGTAGGCATGTCATTAACAGGCCCGACCCGGTATTCCCGGGGCTCCTGCAATTCCGCCAAGAGGAATTACCGACGGCGGGTTTCATATGTGATTTTGAAAAACGAGACACAGGTGCTATGGCTGCTGAGGAAGAGATAGGAGGTCGGACATGGGCTGCCGATCCTGCTCCTGGCATGGTTGGTTTGGGGAGGATGGAGGGTGCCTGCCAGGGGCAGAGGGGAGTAGTGGTGGGTGTCGGGGTTGACCAGGGGATGGGCCTTGGGTTGGGGTGACCCCACCGGGACCGGGTTGCCCAGGCATGGGCCGCCAGTGCTGTAGCCTGCAAGGCAGCCACCTTGTTGTGCATCCCACTGACTGCTCACTGTGGCCTGCAGATGCGCAGAGTAACACCGGCCAGATAGGTGCCCCCATCCCTATCTGGAACAGGGACAGTTCGGTAGCATTGTGGTTAGCACAAATGCTTCACAGCTCCAGGGTCCCAGGTTCGATTCCCGGCTTAGGTCACTATCTGTGCAGGATCTGCACATTCTCCCCGTGTCTGCGTGGGTTTCCTCCGGATGCTCCGGTTTCCTCCCACAGTCCAAAGATGTGCAGGTTAGGTGGATTGGCCATGCTAAATTGCCCTTAGTGTCTAAAATTGCCCTTAGTGTTGGGTGTGGTTACTGGGTTGTGGGGATAGGGTGGAGATGTGATCAGCAGCCCATGTCCTACCTCCTATCTCTTCCTCAGCAGCCATAGCACCTGTGTCTCGTTTTTCAAAATCACATATGAAACTCGCCGTCGGTAATTCCTCCTGGCGGAATTGCAGGAGCCCCGGGAATACCGGGTCGGGCCTGTTAATGACATGCCTACGGCGTTTACTGTACATGCAGAGTAGAATGCATTCACACCGCTGTCGAAGCATCAGAGCATTCAGTTGGGCGCCCTGCGCTGGCCAGGATTTCCGGCTGACACACGATTTTTCACCCAATATATTTCTTACAAGACCTTATGCAACCATATATGATAAGTTTCATAAGGAGACGAATAGAACATCCTGGAATATTATGGTATGACTTTCTCTAACATAGTACACTGGGTAGGGTGCTCTTTCCAAGAGCGGGTGCAGACTCGATGGGCAGAATGGCCTCCTTTTGCACTGTAAATTCTACGAAATCTATGTAATCCCACCAACCCCGCACTCTCCTCCACCCACCGAACACACCCCACCCCCCAGGACTGGGCACCACTCTCCGGCAGGACATCACGTGGCCCATCCAAGAGGGATGTCCATAGCAGCCCCTCCAGGAGGGCACCGGACAGGGGCCACAGAGCGTACTGCCAGCACGGGTAGGACCAGCCACCTGTACCCCTGCTAGCAGGGACAGGTGCCGAGCACCGACGGGGCCAGGGGAACGGTGCAGATGGCAGAGTGTCGGGGGAATGGCCGGAGGTGGGTGTGGGGATGGGTGAGGAGGGGCTATGGGGGATATTCGGGGGCAGGAGCCGCACCGTGTAGCATGGTGGTCCTGGTTGTGCACGGGACTATGCACTATGCTAACATGTCTGCTTTTCATCCCCAATAGACAATGGACTTCGGAATCCAACCAGGAATGGTAGCCTCCTTGCTGGCAGCTGCAGCCCTAGGGGATACACTGCGGCTTTATGAGCAGGAGCACCTCGGTATTGACCATGCAGCAGCAGTGCCTGCCCAGATGTGCAGGAACAAGCCAGTGAGGATGGAGAGCTGGCTGCCCAACAGGCAGAGGAGGAGGTGGGAAGGAGGCATCGCATTAGGCCTCTTGGGTACCGACAGCGCCCGTCATTCAAGGACCTGCTTGACAGGACATGCCGTCGAAGACTCTGGCTGAGCAGAGAGACAATGCCACATATCTGATGGATCATGGCACACCTGCAATCACAGGGGTATGGGGAAGGATAACCGCTCCTGGTGGCCATCAAGGTAATGGTTGCCCTGAAACTTTATGCCACGGTGCCGAGTGGGGACCTGTCTGCGATCTCGCAGACCTTGGTGTACAGGTGCATCCATGCCATCAGAGAGGCCATGTATGCCCTCTACCCGTACCCTCTCTCCGGGCCCACAAACCAAGTCCAGTGCCCCCTGCTCAGCGGCGGGGAGGGGCCACAGGTCCGGCAGTCCATCTCCAGTCTTCTCTCACTCCATGTGGTTGGGGGCCGCCTTCTCCTGGTTGGGAGGGAAAGACAGAAAGCGCACAGTGTTAGGTAGCTGGAGTGGGCAGCACAAGGGGTGGGCAGCTGGTGGCCTTCATGACCATGGCACCCAACCATGGTGGCCAGTATGGGTGCTGGCATGTGCAATGTGGGGAGCGAGCACACTGCCTCCACTAAATAAATAGCCGGAGAACAGCTGGGTCCGTGGCCGTGCATGCGTACAGTGACAACCTGTAGCGGTCGCGCTGTAAAATATGGCGCTGGCCAAGCGCCAACCGACCTGCCCCTCTGGCCACCCCCCCACCAGTCCCCCCAGCTGTCACGGAAGCCCCCACTACCAGAAGCATGTCTCCTGCCCGACTGTGGCGGAGCTGGACACAGTCCACAGCCGCCACGCTGGGTTGCCGCACAGCTGAGACCAGAAGTGAATCCCGCCATCGTGAACCCGGCCTATTGGAGACGGAGCATCGGGGGAGGGTCTTCAGGTGACACGTTGAGGCCGTCCCAACAGCATACAGCACGCACCGCGATGACGCCATTTCAGAGGGGGCAGAGCACACGAAACGTGCGTCAAACAGGCGCCGCCTCTGATTTCGGCGTCAAAAGGGATTCTCCGCCCAATCGCCGAATCTGCGTCGGGAATTGAGAATCGCGCCCAGAGTTTCTGAAATGGGGAATCCTGCCCATTGTGTACACAAGACACACATCCAGTGACTTTTTAAAAACATTTGCACCATT
The DNA here is from genome assembly GCF_902713615.1 of Scyliorhinus canicula. Lineage (NCBI taxonomy): Eukaryota > Metazoa > Chordata > Chondrichthyes > Carcharhiniformes > Scyliorhinidae > Scyliorhinus > Scyliorhinus canicula. The sequence goes on from NC_052156.1 coordinate 130,057,020, forward strand.
TTAATAGTGTGTAAGCATAATATGAAGACTTCGGGCTGCTTGTCATTTGAATCTACCTTTCACACTTGGGATGAATTTTGTGGATTTTGACTGTGTTGCTGGTTAGAGTGCTTCGTGACACAGATGTGTTCCATTCAGTGCAATAAAACCCACTGGAATAAATCCTTGGATACGTTTTCTATAAAGTACAAAGCTAAAAGAAGGGTGGAAATTCATCTTTGCAATTTGTACCCTTTTCTGCCCTGTCGCTTGAAATAAATTCATTGGGCTGATCATTTGCTTGAGGAACATTAATCTTGTACAAGAATAGTAGTCCTGGATAAAGACGTATAACAGCATTGTCTAGTGCTCGATGGACTTCGAGATATTTGACTGATTATTCTGTTCAATTGGAATTGGTCTCAGGCCTAATCTGAATGATTGAGGTGAGCTGCTGTGTCCTGTTATGCCTTCAGATGCAACTCTTCCATGTGAACCCATCCAACATTATCCGCTTGCCCCAGGAGCAGTTCTGGAAGGGGTGTGAGGTGTCAGAGAGGAGAATTCCATGTTACAATACATATTTAAAAGGAACGTCAACCTTCTTGGCTGCCAGTCAAAAACTTCTGAAGGCCTGGTATTGACTCTCAGAGTCAAGAGATTTCTTCAGATGTCCTTAAACAGACTGATGCCCTTCATTAACATGGGTAATGAGCAAATTGTGCATTTGGATTTGGGTCCAGGTAATTTTAAAGTGTTGAAGAAAGTAATCTAGGCTTTTGCTGTTAGACCACTTATTAATCTTTTAAACCTTTGCATTGGAGATTTTATCATTTTATTTTCTACATGCCCCTATATATCAATTTAATATTTGTCTGGAATATCTTTTTTTTTGTTCAGAATTGCCAATCTGTACTTTGTAGAAAATTTTAAAGTTAGCTGAGGCATTCTCCAGCTACTCTTCTTTTAACACATAAACCAAAGAATTATATCATTATTGCCCAGTCGAAACAGGAAGGAAAATAGAAATGTACACTTATATATCTCTGTCAGCCGGATTACTTGTATACATTTTGTTTTTCTGTTTTTCAAAATGGACAATTACTGGGCTGACAAGATGGTTCCTGCTGGCCACATGCTAGTTTCTGATAGTTTCTGAGTAGCTTGAAAGCAAACAAATATCCTGGAATGTAACACACTCCTTGGATCACATAAACATTCCAGCCAAGCCAACAAAATACAAGCCAGCTATGGACAAAGGCAGCTGTTGGCAACTCCTAATCTCCAAACTAATAGCCTCAGTGTTAACTGTTCCAACACACTTAGGCTTTCAACCAGGGACCCCATTTAGTCAGCCTACACCAGTGTATACAAGAACTAAAGGAATCCTGACTAATATTAAACACCTCAAGATTTCAGCCCTGGGGAAATACATCCTTTGTCCAACACCTAGGAGACATGGTGGGAGGGAGGTATGTCAAATGACAGCCCCCAAGCTGTTAGGACTTGTAATAATGCCCTTTGGATGTACTCAGGCAGTCACTGTTTGACGTACAAAGAGAATTAAGGCAAGCAGCCTACGTTGTCCACCATCTTACCATCATGCAGGTGGCAACACAAAGAACTCTGGCCCCTTATCAAAACTGTGAATTACTGGAACATTGGAACTTGTGCCTTTAAGACTAACTCAACTCTACGTGTCTTTGTCTTGGTGGAACTTTCTGGAAAGATGGGTCGCCCTGCGACAGTCAACCTTCCCTCTGAAGAAATATTCCATTAGGCATTTCGATTCTGGACTCTGGACACACGTAAAACCCTAACTTGTATTTTATTGTGGTTTGGTCCTGAACCTCCTTCCTTCCCCTCATCTTTCTTTGTATTGTATGAGTGCAAAGGGGTGGAGGTTGCAAAACCCCTCTCCTATGTGTGTGTAGAAATAAGCCGACCCCTTTTAATTTACCTTGCCTCGAGTTTGCTGCGCAAGGTATTCATTGAGGATTGAAATACTCCAAATGAAGTGTTGGGGAAACTACCAAACCTCTTTCCTGCCTGAATTGTTTTTACATACACTGGAAAAGAAGATGGTTGAAGATCTGTAAACCTTATTGTTTATTGCACCACAAAGCAACATCCTTATTGTTCCCTTCAGACAGATTCTTAGAAGTATGTCTTTTAATTAAAAATGTAAAATGTGGGAGCTCAGCATTTCGCCCGGTAGTTTTCTTGCCCTGGGCCGGGCTTTATATCACATTTGTCTGTCTCCATTCTTCTAGATTTTTATTCTTCCCTGACTTTCTCCATTTTATTTATTTTCTGTAAAGAGAGAGATGGTTAGATTCTGCACCTCATTGAGGAACAATAAGAGAGATAGAGAGAAATGAAGAAATGAAAACAAGTTGGAAAAGCCGGAGGCAGTACAGGTGCAGGACAGCCTATTCTGTTTACGTGGGGTGTATGGGAAAGCAAATTGGAGATCAACTCAAGGGGACCTGATCTATCAAGGTCATTTTACCAATCTGTGTCAGTGGAGATCTTCACTTGCCACTGAGTACATCGTTCAATTGTTCTGTGTTTGATTATGTAAGTCTGGTGGCCAACTGATCTATGCTCACTGTGCTTGATTGGGTGTGAACTCAGGGTATAGAAACAAAGCTGCAAAAAGAGCTGGGAGCCAAAACTGGAGCATGGAGCAGACATTTTAAATCATTGCAACTAATACCTGTTACATAATATCATCTCTGCATAG